>NW_016690453.1:684237-723874 GCF_001604755.1 Lepidothrix coronata
GAGGCAGTGTCAAGTTTGACGTTTAGTTTTTGAGGCTACAGAAACATGTGGAATGGGTAAAAAAAAAAAGTTAGATATTTTTGGTTACCTATGTTGTTTGGATAACAGTTTAAACTCATTCTGTTGAGCATGAATGAACTAAATGCTCAGCAGTACTTATTTCATTTTTCTTGGGTTTACAGTGGTAGCATCTCATAACAAAGATGTTTCTAAGTATGCCAGGGGGAACCATATTGGATTTCCAGACCAGTCAAGCCATTGCTATGTAGAAAGTGAAAATAGATTCTGGTAAATTAATTTATTTCTTTGAATTAATTGCAAACTTCAAAATTTTGATAAATAGGATGTGCTTCCAAAATAATACGAATTGTAACGGCAGACCAAGAATGATGTGGAATGAGCATATGTATGCAAAAACAAGTGTATGTATACACACCTATGTGCAATTAAGAGAAAAAACCTATTTACCATTCAGATGCATTTTTTTTTCTTATGGCTTTAATTCCCTAGGATATGATACTTATGATCTTTATTGAAACAAAGTATTATTTTAATTGCTGCTTGTTTGTGGCATGCTTTTCAGGGTAAACCTTTAAGTCTTTCATTACAGTACACTTAATACACTATCTAACTAAGGTAGTTAGTCCCATAAACATGCACACAAGTTAATTTATAGTTGGGTGGGATCCTAGGATAAAGTCTGTGGCAGGTGTTGCCAAATAATAATGTGATCTAAAGCTTTCAAGATATTGAAGAGGGGCATGGAAAACTTGAAAATGAATTTTTCTGGTGGAGGAAAAAAAGAAAGGGAGGTGTAGTGGAACACGTTCTGAAATTCTCTATCAAATTTAGCTTTAATGAAAAAAAAATTCCTGATAGGGAAATTTAGTGTTTAAATTTGGCAGTACAGGGTTTTAACTATTTTTTATATTATGCAAAAAATATACTCTGAGTGGATGTTAAAAGTGATGGATGAGATCAAATGTGATACATGTGAATGGGGAACATTACTCCATAATAGGGTACATCTGGAAAGAAGGTGAGAGTTAATGGGAGAGGAGTATTGGAAGAGGAGGTTTCCAGGGAAATAATAGGTTTAAACTAAGTTGAGGACAAGGAAGCCAAAGCAAGATAAAGAGTTTGATATGTAATGCAATAGTGAGAAAAGAACAAAAAAAATGGTTTGGTGGATTTAAAGGAAGTTATGGCAGAAAGTAGGGAAGTGAAGTAGAATAGTGGTGCATTGTACGGGGACAAGAGGTAATATACAAAAACTGAACCAAGTGAAGTTCCAACTCAAGAAAAAGGAAAAACTCTTCCACCATGAGGACAATTAAGCAATGAACAGGTTGCCTGGAGACATTGTGCAGTCTCTGTCTTTGAAGATTTTCAAGTGTGAGAGGGGCAGGGGGCTGAGTGACCAGGCCTAACCTCATGGGTGATCCTGCTTTGAGGAGTTTGGACTAGAGACCTTCTGAGGTCCCTTCCAGCCTCAATTATCCATGGTCTGATGGAAAACAAAATGGTTTTAGCTGAGTATTAAAGTTCTTTGTGACATGGCCATGATGTGGCTTTCCAGAATGGCTGTTTCATTCACTCAAACAGAATTCTGAAAACCAGGAATGAAATGCTGCATGCAGTTAGATTTACTGGCAGGCAGCAGAATTCATGGAATTCATGGAGTTACCAGCCAGCACTCCAGATGTGCTTGCTGTGTTCAGCATGATTACATTGAGCCACGGAGCTCCATCAACTTACCAGAGGTGGGACACGGGCAGTCTTGGGGAGGAAGGCTCCACTCGGTCTTCCTTTCCACAATTCAGCAAAGGTGCAAACTGTCTAAACACAGAGGTCTTTGTTGACCACTTGAAACAGTTTGGACTTAAATGGAAAATGAGTTTCAAACCTCAACTAGAACATAAATGTTGCTTTGCTATGCTGACTTTATACATGATGATTTCCTAGCCTTCCTTTATACGCTTCCTTGATCATTTAAAAGCATGCAGTATCTTTTCAATTTGTGTATTATCATTATTTTAATGTTCTCATGCTTTATTAATAGACTTTCCCCTTAGAACATTACATTCCTTCTCCAGACTAAAAATACATTTTTCCACACTTCATTGAATTTTCCCTCCTCTTTATTAAATCCATCCTGCATATCTTAGTCACTTTTTTGGTAATTGCCTCTCTTATTTGTTGCAGGAAGTTAGAGGTCTAAGAGGGCTGGAGAGAGGAGTGAGATGGGTCTTTATAGCTGCAGTCTTTGAGCAGCCTCTTGTGAGATTACTTTTGACACTTACTGTTGATTACAGACTTCTTTTTAAAAGAACTGTCTGAGCCTAAGTTATGGTGCCTTTTGGGGTTCCACAGCCTTCTTCCACATGTACATTTTTGTAATAGTTCCAATCTGACCTTCTTCATTAAATTACTTAGTTCAATAGAATCTGAGTTCTTGAAATCTGATATGCCAGTCTGGTTTATTATGTATATCTATCTTGTATCTGCATTCCATGTACAGAACTAAATTCAAGTGACTCTTGCTCTGATTTAAATCAACCCACTGGTTTCTTTCTGGTGATAAGAAATTAATTCAATATGGTTTCCTATTGAACCATTTTTCAGATGGTAAAATTATTCTGTATTAAGTAGAACTGTGATGCATGTTCAATATATTTTTTTGCCTAGTGAATCTATGGGAAGATAATTTCTCCTGCAGTTGTGGTATCCTGTGATTTCCAGTCCTGTGAGAACTGGCCATGCATTTTTTTTAATTCTCACTTTCATCTGGTTGTGATGGTTTATAAGCAGATGTTCATTGTTCTCTCTCTTTCTTCCTCCCTCCCCATTCTTGCTAACTGAATATGAAGTCAGTTGCTACCACTGTTTTTGTTGTCACATTATAAATATTGGACATAATAAATACACATGATTCAAAAAATCATTCTAATTATTCTTTGTCATTCTCAGCGGTTAATTTACTCTTCCTACTCACAGAAAATTGCTTGAAAGTTACAAGACACTTTCCAATAATGTTAACTCTACAACAGCTTTAAAATTAATTTTCAGGTTTTTATGTCTATTTTTGTAAAGAAGTCTTTGAGTTTACAGTAGAAAGTGAGTTGTTTACTTAAGGAATGCATCTGAATGAACTTATTGTGTGGTATGTAATTATAAAAAAACTTTCCACATGCAAAAAATATGTATCCTTATATTCAGACTTGTTTGAAGAGCAGTTAGACCATATTTTTATAATTTCTCTTATGTCTTTCACTACTAATTTATTTTGTGGTGGTGTTTGGTATATTTCTGTTCCTGAATTTTCATTGAAGTCTGCTTTAAATGTAATTAGACTTTACATTTGTGAAATTTCTCTTTACTTATGCAATGGTTACCCCAAAAATATTAGAAATCCTATATTTTGCTCTGCATAGTAATTTAGCATCTAAAGGATAAATTTCTGAATTACAGCTGAGAATTTCAGACTTGAATTATTTTGATTTATTTGCTTAAAGAAAGGAAAATGCTCACCAAATCTAATACCTCTAGTCAATAACTAGAGAAAATACTAATTTTCTGAACTGTGGGCTTTATGGAACAGATCAGGCAGTAACTTGAAACTTGATAGCAACAAAATACTATATTTTCCCGCACCAGTAAAAGATCTAGGAAATTGCCCATTCCATGATCTTTGTCAGTGACTGTTCAACTTCTTTGATGTTGCAGTGAATATTTATATTTGCTGTCTCCCTGAACAGTATTTTCAATATACTTTTTGGGGGCGATTTTGTAGTGCATATTGTTGGGAAGCATATTTATGCTATCCCCTGGTTTTTTTCTTTCTTTTTTCTTTTCTCAGTATTGCTGATACTGCATTCAGTGATCTGTTGAAGTGATACGTCATATGAACTTTTAAAAACATTTTCTTGATTGTCATCTTGTGTCATTAATGTGGACCTGAAAAATATCTTGTAAAAGGAATCCCTTATTTATATGGGCTTTGGGGACAGGCCTCATGAGATGATTTCACATTGCAGAAAATCATAAAAAATATAAACTGAATTTTATATTTGAAATGTATGTTATACAAATGATGTCGTTAGATTAACTGTGCCTTGAAATAAGTAGTCTTTAAATTTACAGCTGTTGAAAAGGTTCTGTTGAGAGACAGCAGTATGGATTGAAGGTAATGTTTAGCAGATTGGTAACTTTGATTGATTTTTTTTTGCATGAAATACTAAGGTTTTTTTCTCAATCTCAGACAACCTTTCACAAGAAGTTTGTGTTATTACCGATGCAAATGAAACTGTTGCACAAGTTGGTTTTCTCCTTCCTGAATATCTGAAAAGACAAATAAAAGTAAGTGCATCTCTATGGCTTTTAACTGTATGACTAATTTAGTGTTTCTGGTTGCCACTACTCATAAGAAATGGTCTAAATAATGTGACTACAGAAACTGAGACTTCCTGTGTCACCGTAGTATTTATTACACAGGATTGACACCAGGTGTGGAAGTTACCAAGAAAGAAGCATCTTCTGCCCAGTTAGGCAGTAGAAAGGGATTTTACAGAGGCACTTAAAATGTATATATTAGATTAGAGGAGAAATTGAATCCAGACAACGGAGAGGCCATTTTCTTTAGATTTTATGAATTCAGTAAGCCCAAATTGTTACAAATATGTTACAGAGGAAATGCTTTTGTTACTTTGAAGTTAAAGTCTGAACCAATTAAAGAGTAAGTTGTTTTCCTGCAGAGCTGCAAGTGCAAAATGTAGTTAATCAGTTTTTTTGAGTCCTAGGGGTACATTTCACTCACAGTGAATGCACATTGAAGCCTTTGCTTTAGGATACTGATGGAATTTTCTACTGTCATTTAACTACCTTTTCCCTTTTTCATTATTCCTTCTAATAGAACTATCATATTTCCATTTTCCCAAAGATGATTAACATTTGGTAATTGGTTAGATTTTACCTGGTCTTGGAGTGATTCTTAGTTGTATCTTATGTGATGATATTGCATCTTCCTATTATCAGGTTTCCTGATTTTCATAGTGTTACTTCTGTAATGGTTGTATTCATGTGTGTTGATCTTCTGCATGGTGTACTTAGTTATTAGAATGATGTTCTTCTCTAGCAAACTGTATTGGTGTTTTATATCTAGAAATCTCATTTGATGTTGCACTTACAGTTTTTTTGTTTAGAAACAATTGTATTTAGTATGGAATCATGCTTTATATCTATCAAATGCTATATTTATAAGTCTAAGACATTAGCAGAGTTGAATAAGATCTTTTTTTGTCTGAATAAGTGTATAATAGAGCAGAAGTGTGTAATCATTTCACTAACACCATCTCCATTGCTATTTCTTCTTTTTTTTTGTCTGCATGTAAACTATTCTGCAATTAGTAGGAAGACGTCACTTACTCATATACTTTTTTAAGTGTTGACTTAACTGTATCTGTTAATTATGGTTGCATATAATCCCTTTGATCATACCATGAGTAGCACTTCCAAATCAGTAGGAAAAATCAATGCATATGTCATGTTTGATAACCAACACTGTAACTTTGAACTGAACAACCTCAGATCAGAACTAGTTAGAATTTACAATATGTTGCCAAATTTTCATTTCATAGTGGGGCCTCTGGTGGTCTAGTGGTTAGGGTGCAGGACTCTCACCGCTGCGACCCGGGTTCGATTCCCAGCCCCCCGGGCAGATGGAGCTCGTCAGCCCTGTAAGGCAATCCATCTAAGAGAAGGTCACTCTAAACAAGGTCCTGGGGACCTCACTGCCACTGTCCAAGTTTGCTTGGCCCCGGCAGATGAACCTCAGGATTAAAGGGTGGGCTCAGTTCAGCGCAAGCTGTGTCTCACCTAAAAAATCCACTGCGCAGGCTCAAAGAGTTAATGACCTTTCCCAAATCTTCGCTCGCGAAGACTGGCCATTACTTACTTACTATTCATTTCATAACTGGTTAATTATTGGGTGAGTCAGGCACCTGAACCTATGGTGCCTTTGAATAAAATGCATGTAAAATGAACTCAAACAAGGTAATGAGGACATGACATTAAAGGGATTCTACTAATATAGGACTGATTTTTTTTTTATTGGCTCTATTAAAGCAGTTTATTTAATTGATTTCTAGCACCGTTCCTTGGAACATCCTTCAGTATTCATTTAGTGAAGCTTTAGGGTTAAAATCTGTAAAAATCATGTCTTGTCTTGTTTTTAAACAATAAAATTGCTAAGCGTTAATTCATAAGGTTAGCGATATACAGAACTCCTAACCTTAGAAGGAATTTTGTGTTGGGGGCACACTTCTGGTGCCCCCAACATAAGAAGCACATGGAACTATTGGAGCAAGTTCAGAGGAGGGCCACAAAGTCGATAACGCGACTAGAACACCTCCCTTAAAAAGACAGGCTGAGAAAGTTGGGGCTGTTCAGCCTGGAGAAGAGAAGGTTGTGTGAAGACCTCATAGCAACCTTCCGATATCTGAAGGGAACCTACAGGGAAGTCAGAGAGGGATTCTTTGTCAGGAAATGTAGTGATAGGACAAGGAGTAATTGGTAAAAACCGTAAGAAGGAAAATTTAGGTTAGATATACCCTTTACTGTGAGGGTAATGAGGTACTGGAACAGGTTGCCCAGAGAAGTTGTGGATGTCCCATCCCTGGAACTGTTCAAGGCCAGGCTGGATGGGGCATCCTGGTCTAGTGGACATTGTGCCTGCCCACGGCGGGGCGGTTGGAATTAGATGATCTTTAAGGTCCCTTCCAACCCAAACCATTTTATGATTCTATGGTATCCACTGGCCTATGATTTCTTAAATGAAGCACTGTAAACTTGTGAGAGAGAGAGGTATTTCATTTTGTGCAGTGTGATAATTATTGTAAGTAAGTTAAATATACTGCACTGAAAGCTGGGCCTTTTCAAAGGGTGAATTGGAGGGTAATTGATCTAAATAATAGACCAGTTGGGAATCATTCAGTAAAGTACATATTATCTGAAATTTAAACTAAATTTATTTTAGCATTTTAGCCAGTTTTGACACTAATTCTTAGTAGCAGCCATATTTACTTTTGAGATATTTCTTGACTCCTATATGTATAATTAAAGAAGAATTTAAAAGAAATTTTGTTTGAGGGATTTCTGGGAGAGACTCTAATAACATGATAATGCCAACAGCAGGGGGGAAAAAGACCTAAAAATAGAACTGATAAAGCAAATGAAAATAAAAACTTTTCTAAAAAATTTTTTTTAGGCAACAGTTATTGCTTGCAAAGTACTTTAAGAGTATTTTAATCACTGTTACTCTAAGCAGTATAACTAAGGAATGAATGTTTTGCTCAAGATATGTTACTTTGAAAGACATAAGCTGAATCTTTCCTTAAGGTTGTTATTTAGCCCTTTCTTTTGAAGCAGACAAACCTAAATGGGGGCTGAAGGTGTTTTCTTCTGTGACTGGAAATTACTCCTGCTTTTTCAGTGACAAGGTGCTGCTGTCACATGAAATGCAATCAACTGGATAAAATTGTGTGTTATTTTTGTGAATGGATAAATATCCACAAGCAGCATATAAAAATATCTGGTTGTTTTCAAGTAGGAAATGAACTAGCATTTCACCAGTAGAAATTCACTAATTTCTTAACGATTGCATTGTCTATCTGCTGGATTGGTATTAATTGTAATTTTAAATTCTGATATAATTTAAATAACTTTTACAGCTTCCCAATGTCTTAGGATAAATTTTAGATTTTATGCAAGTGGATGATGAATAAAGTGGAAACTTCAGCACAGGGCATCTGATAAGTAAAAGAAACATTAAAGAAAACATATTTATAATTCCTGTTTTTATGTTCTTACAATCGTTGCTTCTTGAACTAGATGAATATCAGTTGGTACAAGGACCAGAAGTAATTAAGCAAATCCATATGCTCTTTTCTATTTAAACACTGAAACACTATGTGACAATCACTTTTTACCAAAGTGGTATTTTTAGGTAATTTTTGCTCTCTCAAGTAGTTGATAACAATATTAATATTAATTTTAATTTTAAAAAGTACTTTTGCATAGGATACTAACATGCCAGATAGAATAAGAATTAGTTTTAGTGAATTTATTATTTATTGAAGCTTCTAATTAGGCAGCTGTGCTTTCTTTTCCAACAGAGGAATTTGATTTATTTTTTTCTGAAAAATATGGCTGTAAAAAAATGCTTAGTTTGCTACTTTATCAAATTGTGAAGTTAAATCAAAATTCTGATACACTATATGAATTTTTAAATGTTCAGAAATACTTAAGTGTCCTGTATTATAATATCTCAAAGGAAAAAAATAAAAGTAGGCCTTCTGCCTTGGGTCATGTTCCAGATACCTTCTGAAAAGATTCTGGCATGCAGTGTGCTCCTGTTCCTCAAAGTATATGCAAGGTTGTAAAGGTACCAGGAATTTCTGATTTTACATCTGCAGAGGTTCAAGCCAGGAGAGCCCTGGAGTATTGCATTTTTCAATTATTTTTAAGTAATTCATACCTTCTGTGAATTTTTTTTTTAAACCTCTTAAAATATTAAATGTCAACTGTCTGGGGCTATGTTACCAAAATTTCAACCCAAAATGTTTCTGAAATCCTTAGAACATAAATATCAACTTTTGGGTTTTAAACCACCTTCCTTTGCAAAAAGTTAACTCCCTGAGTATTAAAAGAAAAAACAAATACAGCTTTGGATAATATTGCAAAGCCATTTTAAATGTTGTATTTGGTACTTCTGTTGGATTGTGGATTAAGTGACATTTCGAGGGAATACAGCAGTGTATTGCTTCTGTCATTTTCTGTGATATATAATATGTCTTTTGGCCAGAAATAAAGCTCAGTTGAGCAGTGGAATGAGAGGTTTGCTGCTTTGATAGAAGCAATATGAAGTTGGGGTTTTTTTGCCTTATTTTAAAGATTTTTTATTTACTTCAAAGTGTTATTTCCTATTGGGGAACAAATTCCCCCTCTACTACCTGGTTTGCTTTTTCACTTAAGGCAATCCTGAAGATGATAATGTAGTAGAATCTACATTTTATTTTAACTAGAATAAGATAGTTTCTTAGCTTGTGTCATAGGTTGCAAAATAAGATTAATACAGTATTTTAGAGTATTCATTGAGGAAATATTTTCAGAAGAAACTCTAGATGAGTCTTGTATCCTAGAGTACCAATACCAGTACACCTGGTCTTTCATGCATACTTAATGTTTTTTATTTTTAGCTTCATGAAGACAAAATACCTAGATATTTGAATATTGTTGAGATTTTTGTCAGAATTAGAGATCTAAAATCATTAGATCATCTTGATCCTGTGGCAGTTGAACATCCTAACCTGGGCAGCAGCACTTGTGTCTGATGCTTCCAGGGCTGTTTCTGCTGTTTCCCTAGCAGAATGCTTCAGCACAGGTTGGGCTCCATGCTTCACTGTTGAGTCGTCTAAAAATCTGAGCAAATTTCAATTCTTGTAGTGGAAATAATAATTGCCATTTTAAAATAAGTTGAATGAACAAACTGCCATAATAGTGGAAGCTTTAACAGAGAGTTAAGGCTGAAGTAAAATTTGTGACTTTTTTCGTCTCATCAGGTTGAAACTGTATCAATATCTCAAAGCAGAAATGATAGCCATCTACAAAGCATCTTTTCAGGACAGTGCTACAATTTTGTTTGTGTAAATGTAAGTAGTAAGGATGCATGCTTTTACTTTTGCACTTCAACTTGTTAGTAATGGTAAATATAAAGTATCTGAATAGTAAGTTGTTTATTATTTCTGTCCTCATGCTGTATCCATTCTAAAGTTAATGTTTCTGATGCGCACCAAACTGGAGTTTTGAGCATAATTATGTTGTTAAACCAGCCATGAATTCTTGAACAAGAGGGATGAAACTGAAAGTGGTTGAAGATTCCCTTTCGTAGATGTTGTATTGAAGTGAATTTTCTCGAGGAAAGTCTGTCATATGCGTAGTCTTCTAACTGTGCATTGCCACCGTGGTCTACATTAGTGTTTCCCATTCTGGACATATGCATGCCATGCAATCTGTATTTGGGTCACAGTATGGGAACAGGAAGGTTCCCATGAACCATAGATGAACCATATCTAAGACCAATCAAGACCCTTAATCTTGTTTTATGTATAGATATTTCTTAAGGGTAATATTATTAATCTCCATTTTTTTCAAACAGCTATAACTTTACCAAACAATACCATTACATTTGTATATTAAAACCAAGCAGCTAACCAACTCAAAACCCCCAAAACAAAAAAAGTGATGTGTTGGGGGTTTTTTTTTGTTGTTTTGTTTTCTTTTGTTTTGTTTTTATGTTGTTGGTGGTGGTGGTTTATTTTTTTTTCATAAATGACAGATCTTTGAATTCTATTTTTATAGTTTTTAATTATAGTTTTTTATATAGTTTTGATGTCTTCCATAATTCTAGACATTTATTTTCATTTAGGATAAAAAGTGTGCCATTCAAGAAACTCAACAACTAGTGCATATGTTGGAAAAATCAGATATTCCTCTCTTACATCCAGTTGTCCTTATTTCGGTAGGTAACTCCTGTAAGTTACTGTAGAAAGCATCTCATGAAATTTTTTAAATGTTAGACTAGGCTTAAACTTCTACTAGCTCAGAATAAAATTGTAAATTCTAGCTGTAAATTGGACTCTAAAGAGCCTCATTTGCACTTCAACAAGTGCATGCTGTCAAGACATAAACTGACACTAGCAAATGACAATTTATTAGTTATATATTTCTATGAAAGACTCATTGTGGCTGGCTGGTTGTACTGAACTATTAACTCCTGCCTTACTGTTGGGCTCCATCTCTGCTGGGGATGCTGCAAATCATGTGTTGTGCTTAAATCCTGAGATGAAACAGAATTAAGTGGCTTTGGTACTTCTTTTTTTCTATGCTATGTAGTTTATTCAAAGTTTTAAAATTATTGTTGCTTTTCTGATCCAAGTCTTAAAAATTAACTTTGAAGTACTTTGCAATGTATCTAGTACATACTTTACTTACTGAGGTGTTGTAGGACTGAAAAGTCTATTCTGGTATATGGCAAAAGTTTTAAAGTGTACTTTTTGCTGAATTTTTCATTGTTCGAAATGAATGCCAGAATAATAATGAATCTTAATATTTGAAATGAATGCCAGAATACTTTACCAGTTTCTACAAATGACAGCTGAAGTGTACTTGACTTTTGTTTTATTCAGACTGTTAAAAAGCAGAAAATATGAGTAGATTTGAAAGTCTCCATGCAGTGTAACCAGCTCCAATTAATTCTGTCATTTTGTTTTCTGGCTTAGTAGGTAGGGATGAGAAGTATTGGGTGGAGTGAAAGTCATTAATGCTATCTGTCACAAAGAGTGTGCCTCTGGACTTCATTTATTACACTCTCCAGCAATAACACAAAATAATATGTTGTGACTTTAAAGTATAATTCCATATGTGAAGCTTTTGCAAAAGAAATATTTTTCATGGGTCCTGAATAGTTACTAAAGTCCACAGTGTAGTGACCTGGGGGTAAAACTGAGCATTTACTTTGGAATTTTAGCTTAAACTGAAATTTAAATGATGAAATTTCATTACTGAACTTACAACTAAACAAGATATCATGAAGATTAATTACTTTTACAAAGGAAAAAAGTTGCGTAGAATCACAAAATTAGTTTGGAAAAGACTTGTAAGATCATCAAGTCCAACTATTAACCCAGCACTGCCAAGTCCAGCACTAAACCACGTCCCCGAGTGCCACATCTACACATCTTTTAAATACCTCCAGGGCTGGTGACTCAACCATTTTCCTGGGCAGCCTCCCATTCAGTTACCCATTTACAAGGCTACTGGATGTGAAAAATGCTCTTTTCTGGACTGAGAATGTTTTCATTAGTCTTTTATATCAAGAATGTAAAAAACCATTTCTGTCTATGTTAAATTTTGGGGGTGTGCAGATAAAGTTGAAATTGTTCATCAACGAGCTAAGGTGTTAAAAGCATGCTTATTTTGTGCCCAATTCTTAGCTGCTTTCTGGCCAGGACTTTGAATTAAATATGTTTTTTAGTGTGACGCACAGAATGTGAGAACTTAATATTGTAGCTATAAATATTCTGGTCTTAAAATCTAAGAAGCAAGTATGAATGCAAATAATGCTTCACTGTGAAACTTGGGGTTTGCCCCTGAGATACTACACCTTCAAATCATTGTAGAACCCAGCACTATTTTTAATGAAAGTGTACTTGCTTGAGCAGCCTTCTGCATGCACAAATTGTTCAGGTGAACTCCTTCTAAAATAGTCTTAGGAGAAAATTATACATTTAAACTGCTTCCTATACCCCAGATGCAGCAACTACTTGAAATTTCCCAGAACTAGACAGCGGATGAAAGTCTCATAATGAGGTGGAAACAGTTGCTGACATTTAAAACATAGAGACACATATAGTTGTTAAAAGTATTTTTTTAAAATGATATACCCTAATTGCAAAGTGGTGCTACACTTTCATTTGATGGAAGTACCACACTATCTTTTAGAAATACGAGAAGGAATAAATAGGAAATCTGGATATGTTTTAAATTACCAAAGAATTAGTTAAGCAAATCATTATCTCATATTAATCACTAGGAAGCATTGAAGTCCTTTAAACTTCTGATCCCTAAAACTCATTACAGATGGTATGGGGGACAAAAATTTCCTTCAGTGGTTTTTAATTAAAGTCAGTGTTGTGTGTCCTCTTCACTAAGGCTCATGAGTGGGATTTTCCTCTGTTTTATTCTTTCCTATATACTTTGCTTACCATGTAGCCTGAAAGAATTGTTCATGAAAACTCCTATAAGATACTTTCTTTTGACATAAAAGGGCATATTAATAGTTCTCAAATGCGAATCAGAATTTTAAGCAATACAGTGACAATTAAATGCATAGGTCTTAGGTACCAGCTGGAAGGGAAACATTATGCATTTCTAGTCTCAAAAGTAAAACTCTTTCTGGTAGTGAAGAATTGAAAGCATAAATGACGAGAGCAGCTAACTGCTTCAATTCTAAACTCATAATTAGGAACAGTCTAATGTAGACTTGTGTGTAATTGGAAAGTTCTTGTCTGTTCTTTGATTTCGCAACACAAGTAACTTCTTCATAAAAATCTGATAATTAAGAGAAAAAGTTTTATTTTTCCTTCCAATAGTCAGCTTCTTTAGTTGTAAAAATGACAGGTGTTATTATTGTGCCAGATTGTCTGTTTAACTGGCCTGGAGAGCCTTGTCCCAGTAAAAGGATGAGCTTGTGCTGGACATGATGACTTCTGTCCATATTCCCACCTGTCAATTGCCACAGATTTCAAAGTCTATCCTTTGTCTTGGTGCCAGACTGGATTATTTTGAGGCATCTGTAAGCTGAAGCAGCAATTGTACTGCTGTATTTGGACAAAAGGAAAGATTAATATTACAGGAGAAATAGGAAGCCCAGAAGTAAATTTCATGCAATTATTTGTTTGTATCAAGCCAGTGTCCTCTCCACCTCTATTATAACCAAATTAATTATACTCTTAAACTGACATTACTTTTTTGAGCAATACATATTCGTGTTTGTAGGAGCGATGAATGGCTATGATTTTTATTTTGTTGCTATAACTTACTGTTAGAAAGAAAGGAATGCTGGTACTTCAGCTCTGTAGTTGGAATACTTCGCAATTCAGTACAAAGGTAAGTTTGAGAAAAATCTCTTTTTAAAACTGTGAAACAGGTTAATGGTAGAGAGGAGATAGGTTGAGTTCTCTTAAAATAATAAGTTTTATAATTTCTTATAAATGGCTGTAAATGAGCAGTACTTAGCTTTGTTTTGGGTAAAAAATAACGAAACAGCGAGTATGTGAAAATTAATTTCTGCCTGTGTAGTAGAAGACTATAGCTTTGCTTCTGATGAGTATGCACTTGGACAACAAACAGTTTTTTTAAAAAGTGTTACTAGGAAAAATGAGTGAAGACTTATTTGTTGTCAGGATAAATTGAACATAAGGTACAAAGAGAACTTGAAATAATTTTCCCAAGCACTGGTCTCTGGGACAACCTCTATACTTCTACTTCTGTGTAGTGGTCACAGATAAATTTTACATCAATGGAATCATTCAGCCAGAAAAATGTTCTTGTTTTAGGGAAGAGGTGTTTCTGCTATTAATAGATGCCAAAACTTTATATGTACAAATCATCATCCTTAATTTGATTTCTACAGTTAATAGAAGCTTTGTAAAGTAAATTGATTAAACTATGGAATACATAAGCCTTGGGAAAGGGTTGAACTAGTTGATAACTTCCCAGAAAATACTAGTTCAGATCCCGTAAGACCCACCATGTTTGTGCAGTATCCCTGATGGATATGAGACCTACCTTTCCCTGACCAGGAGCTCAGGATAGTCATATCCCTGTCTTTTTTTGAAGTAGTTTCTGCTTTTTAAACTTGAAGCGTTATCTTGAAATTAATCCAATTTAGGCAACTAATATGCTATACTGAAAGGATAGTAAATTCAAAATAAAACTTTAAAGAATGTAACTCTTGAAAACCTTGAAGAGGCTTAAGAAAAACACCTGTATTTCTGTAGTACCCTGATAGTAAAAAAAAACCCAAACCCAAACCCCAACCAACTGTGAAAGTTAGAATAGAACTTAGAAAAGAATGCTGTTTGTTTTCTGATTTAATTGAATATTTTTAAGATGCAGTTATTACATTGTGTTTTGATGTGTTCTGGTTTCATTGTGTTTTGAAAAGAAATAATTTTCATGTCACTAAATGTATAAGCAGTGGAGTTCAACAGTAATAGAAGCTAGCTAAGAAAAACATTTGTTAGTCTGTATTTTCATGTGTGCTTAACATAACACTAAAACATAACTAAAATTTGGCAGTCTAGAATGGCATACTATGGAAAAAATGGATTTTTTTTTCCTTATTTGTTCCTTTCCAGGTGTACTTGGATATATCAGGAAATAATTCTTTCAGCATTGGGATGGAAGAACTAGCTAGCATCAAGAAATTTGCAAGGGAAACTAAAAAGAAAAACATTTTGGTTTATGGTCTCCTTATCCAATATAAGGTATGTAATTATTTTTCTATGTGCAAATTATCTTCTTTTGCCATTTATATGATTAATGATAGAATCTTCATTTAAAACAAAATCAAAGGGAAATAAATATGACTTGAAAAGGATTTTTTTGAAGATTCTTGCCTGTTCTTGTTCAAAATTCAGACAAGCCTGTAGTTATAGGCAAAAATGTAAGCTTTTTGATTTGGGAGGAATAAATGGTAAACATTTTTTAGAAGCACATGAAAACATCAGGGCCCGTTTTGCTTTTCTGCTTTGAAACTTGCTTTGTGCAGCATTAAAAAGGTAAAAAATAGTAAAAGTACATTCAGTCAGTGGTTCTGCAGTATTTTACGTCCCTCATCAAAACAGTGTTTGGTATTCGGGGGACAGGAAAGGCACAGCATATAGGTGTTGAGACAGTGTCTGTCTGTAATAGTAGTAAATTGCCTCAAGTGGAGGCAAAAAGGGTTACCACTTCAGCATCCTTTGTACTCACGAAAGCTATTTAAAATAAACTGTTTTGCCTGGGATACATGTTCTTTCAGCCAGAAGAGTGGCTGCCTTGCCTCCAGTGCAGATATGGTTTGCAGATTCTTAACTCAGTCAGCAGTGAAGGAAGTAGTAAGTTAGATATTCAATAGGAATTTTAATAAAGAAGAATAAATGTAATCTTAACTGATTTTTTTTTTTTGGTTGAACTAGGTGTTTATATATAATTGTTAAATATGTCTAAACTTTTGTGTCTTTTTCCGGTATACCAAACACTTGATTATCCCTTCAAATTCTCTGGCTTTATTAAGAGCTATGAGTATCAATACCTATCAGTTTATGCTTTTACAGACTTTTGATGCCAACAGAATATGAATATTGCTATTATATGATTTTAGTTTGTCTCTTGTTTGTAAAACATACAGGGGCATACAACTATTTTCAGTCTTCTTTCTGGTACTATCGAACCCCATTTTTTCCAGGGTGAACTGGCTTCCTTTGGTAAAAACAATTTGAATAACTGTTGGAAACAGCTCTGAGGCACCTTAGCATGGTAAAAAGTAACATTGCAAATATTGCTTTAGTGTAACTATATTTTTTTCCTTTTAAAATTCGTTGGGTATTCAAGTGGATCAAATAGACATGTGGATAGCACTGGTCAGTAAAGCTGAAAAGTAAAGCTGGGAAAAAGGAAAACTTTTATAATCTTTGGTGGATTTTTATGACCATGGCAGCAAAACATTTTACATTAACTAGCATGTATAAGAGCAGTAAGAGATCTGAATGGAAGTTCCTGATCCTTGGTGGTAAAAGAGTTGCAGCAGACTGCTGCCTCCATTTTTTTAAAACTAAAATGCTAGAATCTTTATCTAAGATCACTGCAGGCAGAGCCATCATTTATTAGCATGGAAAAAATATTAAATAGAGTAAAACACTTTGCAAAGTAAGTAAACTACTTCTAGTTTTCTATCTTATTTTAAAATGGCTTTAATACCCATCCTGCTCGCAAAGACAGGGATATAGTCTTGAGTTCCTGCTTGTAAGTGTTTTGAAATTATATATGTATATGTGTGATATATGTATCAAGTTTTCTTTTGGCTACAGATCTACAAAGAACATATTTGTTTCTAGTGAAGACCTATGGAAAGATTTGACATAACGAATCTTGAAATGACATAACCCAGACTTTATTACTGGTTTGGGTGAGACTGAGAGAGACTGTGAACAAAAGCAGTTTGTTACATGAAAAGATATCTTTAAAACAGGTTTTGGTTTTTTTTTTTTTTTTTGAAGTCCAAAGCATCATTTGAGAGTCACCAAGGTATTTTACTTTTAGTACAACTCGTTAGTAGGTGAATTCCATGCTCGAGAATGGAAAGCTAAATTTCATACAGGCATGATGGGCAGTCCAGAAGAAGTGGAAACACAAAAAGCACCTGATGCTGTAATGCAGGATACTCAGCCTATTTTTGCAATATCTTCTGTCACTGTCTGCTTTCCAGAAGTCCTGGAAAGCTATAGTTTATTTCAGGAAAAGAGTGATGACAGATAATTACTTCATAGAGCTTACCTCTAGCTGACAGTTTTATATCCTCACTACCAGACATACACAGTTAATAGATACAGATTTACTAATTCTAAAACAGGGATAAAATGTAAGGGATGAGAAGTTTATTGAGACACATGACCATGGTAATACTGAGGTGGGTTATATGATTAGGTGAGTGTGATGATATTTTGGTCTAAAAGAATATGAGGGCGGTCTTTCAGATTCTACATTAGCAAAGCAAATTTTTTGAAATAAATATTTTATATAATGTAAAAAATGTAAAAAAACCTATAAATCTTTTAATCTTTTGGAACAGGAAATGAAATGCTTTTGGAACAGAGGAGTATGTTTTTGGTGGCATTGAAAGAGCTGAAGAAGCCCTAAGAAAAATTATGAGTCTTTATTTTCACATCTTAAATGCCATGTTTATTTGGTATTCAGAAAGAGATATCAAGTATTTTTATGAATATTTGATACACCAAGAAGATAATCAGGAGAATTAAAGGAAAAGGCTTTAATGTGCCTTATAAATAAACTACTTTGTACCTTCCATTTGCTCAAAATTGAATGCATAAGCTGGTACACAAATAGTTATTTCTCTTGTAAACATCATACATGGAACATCAACTGAAATTGATACTAAGATTGGATCCTCTTCATAACAGCTCTACTTTGCATCCTGAAAACACTGTTAATTTAAATTTCAGTTGTGAAAATAATTTTAATTTTTTTATTTTCTAAAACAGTTCTAGAATATTAGAAATAGTTTACTCATTCAAAATACAAAGGGGAAAAGAGTAAAAAAAAAAAATCAGTAAATTCCAGAGTCTGAACGTATGGAGTTAGTTTTTGAATATTTTTCAGATGAGTTGAAGGAAATAGCTGACAAACAAGGTGAATTTAAAAAAGGGAGAAAAATCCATTTTTTATGGAAGATGTTACTGGCATATGTTGATGAAAATGTTAGTAAAATTCCAACTGCTTTGATTTATTGAGTAGTTCACCTTGAAAATAGCAATAACTGGCATGGAATTATTCTGTATTAGAATAAGAATCTTTGTATTAATGATAGTCTAGTAGGGTGTAATGCAGAATAGCAAATTCTGAATATTAGGAGGAAAGCCTATAAAAAGAAGCCAAGTTATTCTTAAATAAACAAAATTTTACTTAAAAGAAGTCTTAAGAACTGCTAAGAAACCAAAGAATATCAAAGGTAATATCAAATCATTGCATCCATGCCAGGCTGGAAATATATTAATCTTAAAAGCACTGGTTTATATCATTCAAATTACAAGATTTGGGAGGAAACCTCAGCTGCATTTGGTAGTAATTTGTTTTCCGTGCTCTGAGCAATGGAGTATTAATGAACTTGAGCCTTGATCTCACACATGTGGATAATTATCTTTAAACATATCCTAGGTAGTTAATGGGTTTATGCTTAAATATGACAGTAATGTTTTTAAAATGTGCTATTTATTTACTACTCTTCTTCCTTTTGAAATAATAATTTCTTATGACTGAATTACAAAAAATAGTCAGCACACAGAAAATATAAGCAGCATTTCCTATCATAGGAGTTCAAATTCAGTAGCTTATAAAGGTTACAGTAATAAAATCTTGGTCTGTAAGTTTCAGTAATAACTTTATTACTTTTCACAAAGAATAAAAAGGAACAGTGATCATCCAAAATAAAGCATGTTTGGATGGACATAGGAAGCCACAGAAAGCTTTAAAATATGAAAGCAATACTAATAACTAATATATCTTGGTTATAGAACTGTATTAATTTAAAATAATCCTATTTCAGAGAGGTAAATGACAAAATGTAGGGTCAGAACAGCAAATATGTGCTAAGGCTTGCCTGTGGTAAGGGGACTCCAAATACTTTTGCCTCTGAAACTTCTGTTTGATTAAGATAAAGGAACTATTCACTGACAGCCAGAAAAATCACAGTCCATACACTAAAAAGAGACAAATGGCACAATAGAATAATTGTTATGAAGTTGTTGAAACTAAAAGAAAACTGAACTGTGGGTGATTTCTTATGCAAACATACTGGACACTTATTGTAGCCTTAAAGACTTTCTGAAGACAAGAGGATCATCTACAGTGTGCTTCATGGCTCAAGAAATACTTAAGAGTGCTAAAAGTGTTTTCTGTCTGACTTGGTAAACCCCAAAGGTAAACATTTATGCTTTCTTTTTCATCAAAGATCCCTTGATATAGTATTATGTGCAAACATTAAGGCAGTAGTTCTCAAAACAGGGAACACAACCCCAAATGGAATAATCCGCAAAGCAGAAGGTGGTTTGGCAACTAGTAGTGAGATAATGAGCCTGAAGGGCAAATGAAGTAAGATCACAAACTAAAGCTTTGAAAACTCATTGAAAACAAATGAGTCCTGCCCTACATGACCCCTGCGTGCTTCTTAATTCATTTAAGAATTATAACTGAATTGGTCAAATGATTGCAATCTGATTAAAATGATTGGAATGCTGCTTGAGGACCTCTTTTTTTGTTGTTTTTCAAAATGCCATTTTTTTATTTCATCTGCAATGACATAATAGATTGTAATCAATCTGGAAACCTACATTTATTCATAGAAGTCCTTAAGGCTGTTAATTACTGTTTAGTATTTTCAAGAGTCAGAAATTGAGCTTTGAAGTATTGGGATCCTATGGCCTATTCATCCTTTCATCAAGGAAAATGTGTAAATGTGTGAGGAGCCTGAGTGATCTTGATTCCACAGAGTTTGGGACAGAGAGGGAAACCAAATCACTTTGAAATTTTCTATGTGAGTAACCTAATAGAAATCAACATCTGTAAGCTTATAAATACAAAGTCCTAGCCGTTCATTCATCAGTAGATCCAAAGATGAATACTTATGGAGGCTGGACACTCTTTTATCTTTAATTATTACTACTGTCTGCAATCAATCACTAATGCATATTTTGCAATAGGTAGAAAAAGATTTATGAACACTGACTTCTGAAATAGAACTACAAGAAACTACAGGAAGTTCTGAAAATAGCACAGGTTTTAAACATAGATTTAGTCATACTGTTTGTAACAACTGCTGTTAGTACAACATATTTGTATATTTTTTTACATATTAGTATCATAATTGTTTGAAAGTTCTAAGATTCCTGTCAATGAAATATTTATACTACTTTACTCTGGAAAATCAGTTCTAAATTTAATGTTCGAAAGACAGAAAGCTGAGTAATTCCAGAGAAATACATGAGTGAATTTTTTTTTTCTGCTATGTAATATATGCAGAAAGGATAAACAAGGTAGGTGGCTTTGTATTTTGAACTGAAATCTGTTTGATCAAACAAGCCTTCTTCATCTGTTTTGTACCATTCAGAGGTTGTCAAGAAATAAAAAAAGATGTTTCTGGAACATTAGCCAATTAAGAAATATATTAGTTCAAAATTTACCAAAGTTTTGGTTAAACTTTGAGCTTTGAGTCAGGAAAGGTCATAAACACAGAACCTTGAAATCTCATTTTTGCTTGCAGCACTCTGGTGTGTACAGCTGTGGGAAGCACAGCTGCTTGACTATACTACTGCTTTTTTTAGTAGATAGTGTGGATCATATTGATCAACAAATTGTGACTTCTATTCTTCTATTTCAGGGTTTCGGTGTGTCTACCTTGAATACATACATACATGCTCTTGTATATATTTTCTTGCTCGTTTTCTCTTGCTGCTTATCTTTCTCTGTTGTTCTCTCTCTTGCCTTTCCTTTTTTCCCCTGAAGTCTTCATGCTCTTCTAGCCAAAACAGGTAATAAATTAGTAGACTTATTATACCTGTGCAGCTCTAGTAAGGGCAATCAAATGAAGCATTTCCACAAACTAACTTTGCAGTGCAGTACCAAATTCCCAGTCTGAGGATGATGGGCTTTTTTAGAAAAATAATTGGTAACCTTTGGGTTTTCATTAAGTAACTGTATAGGTTTTTATCAGAGAAAGGTCAGAAAGTTGCTCAATTTGTCTTTGCTATTACAACTTCTAGCAGTTTAACAAGCTGAGATTGTTAAATGATGAGGTTAATGTTTTATGCCTTTTACACATGACCTTTTTAGTCTTGTTTCAGCTATTGAACTTATAATTGGAGAAATCAGAGTTCTTCTGTCACCTTGTCAGCCAAAATGATTAAGGCATGTAGACTTATTTTAAAGTCCTGTCTTCATAAAACGGTCTTTAAGCATCCTTGCTCTTACATCCCAGTTCAGCCATTCTGGCAATGTTAGGCAATAAAGGTTGCCAGTTGTTTCTTTTGTGAATATTTTAGTTGTATAAAATATATTACTCTAAAATAGCTTCATAGTATGGACTGGAATTTGGGGAACAAGTGGATTAAAGCTGAAATGCTGAGCTCTCTAGAGGAAAATAAAATATGAAATATACAATATAGCAACTTAGAAAAGTATGTAGTTATTCATTATTCTAGATACTTTAATGTAATAGGAAATAAACATTGAATTGGAACCATTTGCAAAACAAAATACCATGAGCATCAAATCAGAGTTTCATCTTCAAATCTGTTAATATGAATGATTCTGATATTTTTTTTTTTGCCTTATGAAAGCTTTGATGTTGACCTGCTATCTC
Source organism: Lepidothrix coronata (assembly GCF_001604755.1). Lineage (NCBI taxonomy): Eukaryota > Metazoa > Chordata > Aves > Passeriformes > Pipridae > Lepidothrix > Lepidothrix coronata. Next base: position 705,992 of record NW_016690453.1, read on the forward strand.
TTAGTTGAAACATATAAACATTTAAGATGAAAGGATTTTGACACAAAATTTTGTTTGCAAACAAATGGCTTTTAACTTTTCCATTGCTAGCTTGCCTAACAGAAACGTCTGAAGTTCATTGCATCTGTTTAGGGACAGTTCCACTTTTGAGTTGTTAGTGCTGCAATTCTCAAAGCAACGCTAAGCTGGGCATTAAAAATTAGTCTTCTCACCTGGCTTCCATGCTGTCCCCCAGAGATGTGATTTAGCAGATAACTAGTCCTGAAGGATTTTTTAACAAGTTTCCTCAATTTTTCATTATTTCATTTCTATCCCTTTGTCGTTTTATATTCAACATACGTAATCCAGGCTCTTTTCCTTAGCTTTGTTCCATTCTGTGATGCATGTGTATCCTTAATGCAAAATATAATACAAAACATTGTTTCTTCTTATATTGGTTTGATTTCTTAACTCTCTCTTCCACAGCCACTTGCCTGCAGTTTGTTCTGTCTTTTTCCCTCAGTCTGTAATGTTGCCCTCCTCTTTCTTGCCTTTTGATTCTGGCTCTTTCAGAACCTAGAATCTTGACTCTTCTTGTAGGTCTTGCTGTACTACTTGATTCTTTTTGCAAGATTTCTTATCATTTGACCTGTTTCTTTTCTGTTTACTGTAACAGGAAACAAATCCTTCAGTTCTGTTTCTCTTCTATTACCATTTTTCTTTTCTTGCTTTGTTATTATTGTCCTATGCTTCGAGGATCTTCCTGATCCTGTTGTGGCCCATCTCTATGGATTTGTTATTCAGCAGATGTTTGCAAATTTTGTCATATCTGGACAGACATTTTTCTCTTTTTTTTCAGCTACAATCACATGTCATAGCTGTATTTTCCCTGCTGAGATTTCTAGCACATGTTTGATGCATACTGTCTTTCAGCTCCAATGTGTGGGGTTTTGTGCTGTATGAGAAGAGTTTTCCTCTCCTATATCATAGAATGATAATCTTTTGTGTTAGAAGGGACCTGTAAAGATGATCTAGTTTACCCCCTCTGCAATGAGCCTGGACATCTTCCAATAGATCAGATTGTTCAGAGCCTTGTCTAGCCTGACCTTGAATGTTACCCTCTCTCTGGGCAACCTGCTCAAGTGTATCACCACCCTCATTGTAAAAAACTTCTTCATTATATCTAATCTAAACTTACCACTTTTTAGTTTAAAATCATTGTTTTAGTTTAGTTTTAGTTTAGTTTAAAACCCTTGTCCTATTGCTACAGGCCTTACTAAAAAGTTTGTCCCTATCTTTGTTATAAGCCCCCTTTAGGTACTGGAAGGCTGCTATAAGGTCTCCCTGAAGCCTTCTCTTCTCCAGATGGAAAAACCCCAGCTCTCTTAGACTATAGGCATAGGAGAGATGCTCTGTCTCTCCAATCACATTCTGTATATCTCTGTATTTATGGAGAAATGGTGAGAGAACATTCTCATGCAAGGGGCCTGACGTCTATGAACACGTTTGTGTCCTTGTCAGCCATGGTCTCTCATTAGCCACTTGCCTCATGTTATCTGGTCAGTGTCTGCATTCAAAGCACAAACACACCCTTGCTCCTTCAGCATTGCTTACCCGTATTCACACCAAGCAGCTCACAGAGCTTGCTAAAAGCAGTATCTAGTCCGAGCAGAGAGAGAAGCAAATTCACTTACAGCCAATAAATATTTGTTGTTTCTCTTCATCAATCATAAAGCCAGAACAATCTCTGAGTGCATTCTACTGCTTGCTTATGGTTGCTGAGGGCTATTTATTTTTTAACCTTTAAGGATAACAGGAGCAAGTCTTGTGGCAGCTTTGTCTCACTGTTGTTAAGTTTCTAAACATTTCTGCTGGCTTTCATCTAAAAATATTTTGGAACATCTGAAAATGAAAATATGTTCATATCTTAAGATTGTGAGATGTAGAGAACTTAGATTAAACTGTTCTCTTAAGATACGGAAATGCATGGTTTAGGATTAACAGAGGTCAGATCATAGGAAACCTCCACTGGATAGTGATTTTAATCTGGATTTTGTTGTGAAGTATTTTCTGGAAGTTATTTTCCTATCAGATTCTTTGATTGAATAAAAGTGGAAAATTGCACCATTATAGATTTTCTAGCACTTTCAGTCTGAACTCATTATATTTGATTTTAAAACATTCTTTGAGCACTTGCTTTCCTAAGGGAAATTTTATTCATCTTCCTAAATAGTATTTTAACTGTTTTCCAAGCCTTACACTGTACCTTCTCACCAGCTCAAAATTCTTACTTTCTGCTGAGTGTCGTGTCCCATTACTTTACAATGTACTTAAATAAATCTGTTTCATTTGATCTCTGAAGTTTCCACCAAGCTGAATCTTTAAAAAAATGGGATTGTTTACATTTGAGTTTTATTCAACCTGTGTGGTACTGGCAACAGCACAAGTGTGCACTTTTGGCAGAGCCTGTGCCTTCAACTTTTTCCATGACTCAGTCTTTCCATCCTTATGCAGCTACGTGCTCAAGTGTCTCTAACTTGTGTATTTAATTCTGGTGTTCTGTGCTTAAATTTAGCAGACCAGGTGTTGAATTTTTTAGGCAAAATTTTAGCAAAAGATCTGAGACAGAGATAATGTGTGATTTCTACTTAAACAATGGCAGTAAAATGAAGTATACTTTGTAAGACTGACTACACATAGACTTCCTCCCTGAGCTGTGCAATTTTAGATGCTTCTCCCTGTCCTTTGAGATCTTTCATTAATCAAAATGAGGTAAAATGACTTCAGAGCTTTCCTTCAACTAGATCAGATACCAGTTCCACACTTCAGCTTTTCATTTTTGTCCTCAAAGTGTGCTCTAAGCTTGCAATGTTCAAGGCACAAAGATTTCTCCATGGAATTATGGCATAACTATCCTTATGTGCTCACAGAGTTCATGAACCAAAAATACTTGGTGTTGTCGAGAGGGACAGCATGTGCCTTTGCCTATGAAGCAGAGAGTAAACTTTCTCTTTTGATTCTGTCTTTGAAGGCAGAGGGGGTGTTAGTTACTTCTGTAAAAGTTAAATTTCTTCTTTCAATGACCACCCTCTCTGGGTCAGAGTGAAGCTCCATTTCTTGTGCTGACTCCTGGTCATGTGCAGCTTTTCCTCGTTCTGTAGATAAGAAATTTTTATTAAAACATTTTCCCTCTTTCTCTACTAGATGTGTATGTTACATAACTTTTGGAGGTTTAAGTCCTTGGTATGTAAAGTATGGGATGAGTGGGCAAAACATGATGCAGTCACCTAGAGTAGGGATAAAACATTTTGAATTCTGTTTCTTAACAGTTAGTGGCAGTGGCTGAGGAGGAGTCTGCACTTGGCACTTTGTGTTTGGGCAAAAGAAAAACTGAGGCAAAGGTATTAATGTTTTAGAATTTGTGTTTATTTCTTGAATTTTTAAAACCATCCATAAAATGGTACAGATGCTTGTATTAGTCAGCAATATAACTTTTATTTTGCATCCTGATGAATAATTAACACACTGAAATGATTATGTCCTAAAAATAATTCCATTTCTGCAAAGAGACTGAAATATTTAGGTTCTACACTTTAACCTTGCTGATTTCAATTTTTCAGAACCTGTTCAACAGTGGTTGGTATGAAAGATCTAGTTACCTGAAAATTTGTACAGAAAAGGTTTCCAGTGGAAAGTTTGTATTGAGAGTATCTTCAAATTATGGGAACAGAGTATGCTGTGTTTGTTATAGATAAAATGTTTTATGTTGAAAACATTCTTTAAGCATTATGTTATCCATCAAGAAGGAAAAGGAAAAAGATAATATTATTAGAATCCCATTAGGGAATAAAGTCTAAGAGGGGAGATATTTTAGGATAGGAAAGGATTTTGTGACATTTTCTCTCAAACTGCTTGTCCATTTTGTTATGCTGTACTGCAAACGCATCTTCAGGAGAAACTGATTGTTCCAGCCAATACTTTATCATAAGCACATTTTCAGGAACACAAAGGGAGGTAAGGCAGATTTTAAATGCTAGATATATGATCTGGTAAATTTGTAAATGGGTGTTTGATCCCACAGGAGAGGGTGAGGTAAATGAATTTCTAAACGGAGTATGGTTTTAGGTCAGTCTACATGGGAGACCCACATAAGGCCGTGAGTCACTTCTCAGACTTCACCCTCCATCTCTGACTGGGCAGGTTTGGTCTGATAGAAACCATGGTGTCCTCTGTGTGCATGAGTAGATGATCAGTTATAATTACTCTGATACTGTGACAGGTGTACAGGAGCTCTTACTTTTAGTGAGCAAAGTTGAAGTTTCAGTCAGAGTAATCATGCTTTAACTAAAGGATATGCTACGAGAGTTCCACTCTGTAACTGATACCTACTTAGTTTTGTACTTAGTTTTTTTAATAAACCTTCAACAGCTTTAAAACTGACATTTCTGCAACAAATCTTAACTGCGAAATTGCTACTAAAAGTTTAGTTATGAAAAACCTTCTTTTGAACAACAATCTCTACTAGGCACTAGTGATGTGCCAGATTTAAAGGGGAATTTTGTCAATGCCTTAGATATCTTACTCAGGTGTTTTAAAGGTAGTTTGCCCTGATATGTCTTGCAATACGATGTGGCTCAAGAGTATATTTAAACCCATTCTCATAAAGCCATACCAAATCCTTGTTTAAAAGTTATATTGAAAGTGGCAGTATTGCTTCTATGTACTGTACACTGTTTCTATGAAAATACTTTTAACTAGAATTTCTCTAGAAGAAATAGTTTGGAGAGTTAATTTTTTTATGGCATAATATGTTTTCTGCATTTCCTGTTTCTAAATCCTTTGGAGAGGAGATGAGTATGCTTTGTTTATAAAGCTTCAAAATGTTTTGGGTGATTTATTGCACTTTTTGGGAGCTCGTAAAATTCCATTAAGCATGTTTGTTTGTATGTCAAAATTCCATTTACTGAAGTTTACTCCAAAACTAATTTTAGGTAGTTAGCTTTGTTACTAAATATCATACAATCATAGAATATCTTGGATTGGAGGAAACCTTGAAGACCATCTAATTCCAACCTCCCTGCCATGAGCAGGGACACTTTCAACCAGACCAGATTGCTCAAAGCCCCATCCAGCCCGTGCTTGAATGCTTCCAAGCATGGGACATCCACAACTTGCCTTGGCAACCTATTCCAGTGCCTCACCACCCTCACAGTAAAGAATTTCTTCCGAATATCTAATCTAAACATACTCTGACACCATTCCCCCTTGTCCTGTCACTACATGCTCTTGTAAATAGTCTTACCCCATCTTTCCAGTAAGTCCCTTCAGATACTGGAAGGCTGCTAGGTCACCCTGAAGCCTTCTCTTTTTCAGGCTTCAGTCCCAGCTCTCTCATCCTTTCCTCATAGGAGAGGTGCTCCATTGCTCTGATCAAATAACAGCTAGCCATGCGTTTATCACATCCAGTTGATGTAAGATTTTGTTGATGAACTTATTAATAACTCTTATTAGTGTGTCACAGGAAGAGAAGTGCACAGTACTTTTTAAAATTTTGCATAAACTTTGCAATAGATTGAAAATTTGGAAAAGATAACAATTATAGTTATCTGTAGATGCAGCTTTTTAGCTTTTTAACATTCTACTGAAAGCTTATATCTATTTGTTTGCAGTTTGTTTCTCCTGATGATTGAGAGAAGTGTTTTACAGTTTTACTGCCTAGAATCATCCAACAAATGTTATTTATGTTCTTTCTAGCACTTACTGAACAACTGGCCTAGTGAATTCAGATGATTTCCTCGTTTTCCTTAATTCTGTCTCTGACTGATCAAAGTTTTGCTACAAGATACCTTGCAATCCCGCTTTTTCAGGCATGAATTGGAAAAACCTGTCTTTCTATCACTTGGATGAATTAATTTTCCTAAACAATATAATCTCTCTGCTGAAATAGTTCATCCCAAGAAGGAGAGTGGGGATAAAATTCAGTGGTGTAAGAAAATAGCTGCTGGTTTTTCATAGACAGGTTGTGTGTCAGACAGAGCAATAGCATTGGTAAGTTGCTAGTCGTGTCATCTGTAGTGCTGCTTTTGTTGTTTCAGGGTTTGCATGTCTAGTGGAAGAGCAGGCATGATTTCATGTGCCAGCAGCTCCTTGTAGCCCTGTCTGTAAGAGCTTGAAACTGGTCTGTTTCTAAAAGATGGATTTGAATGTTCAGTGCTGAACAAAACCGGTGGCTAATATTGTTTCTTCTTCATACATAGAGAAAAAGAAATTAAGAGACAGAAAAAAATAATCATCCAGATCCTCTACTCACAAGATTATTCCTTTAAGTGAACATTGTTTTCTTTGCTTTCCTTCTGTATTGGTTTTAGTACCTTTATCCATCTTGCCTATGTGACTTGATAAAGCTCATCTGAAACATATTTGTTTTGTATACCCATCCATTTCAGCTTTTCACTATTTGGCAAAAGGTGTTATGTAATTGACTCTTGATATTTTTCCTCTTCTAATTCTTTGTGATATGAATTAGGCTGTTCTCCCCTTCTATTTGTCAAGGACATATTTTGTACTAAGTGATATTACAGCATTATGAGAAACTGCATGGAGACTTACTGGCTCTGTGCCTGATTACCTCCTACATGTTCATGGTTAAGTGGGACATGAGCAACATCTTTTCAAATGCACAGACATACAGAAGTGTTCAGGGTTATTGTTGAAAGTCAACTGCCCAAATCACAGTAACATACATCTTTTTTTGTAAGCCAAGATCTTTCTTCATGTTGCCTTTTGAAAATGATGTTCACTCTTGCCTCAAATCAAAGGCCATCACGGACTAAAGTGCTACAACAGTGCGGGTAGCTTTTTCTTCACAGAAAAAAAATAACAGGAAATTTATTTTAAAGTAAGAGCTTTTCCTAAAAATGTAGTAGCACTGGTGAAACCATCAAGGTTTTTTTTTTTCCTCAGTGATTCTGTATCAATATTCTATTTTTCTAGAAGCACTACAGCTGTATTTAAGAGGGTACTTGCCAGGATAGTTAAGGATGTGAAAAATCAGATTCACTTGGGATGGGAACATTGGGCAGAGTAGCTCAGAGTGCTTATTTATAGCATATTACACTAAATGATGCCAAAATGGGACTCATACTCAGTGTCCACCCTAAAACATCACTAAATCATTTGAGACAGCATCACTTTAATATGAAATGGGATAGTTGCACATGGCTCCTGACGTTGTTTCCATACTGAAGTACAGCAACAAATTTCATTTAAATCCTAGGACAAGAGTTTGACAGAAAAAGCCCTCTGTATCCTCATAATGTAGCAACCATGTCTCCTTCTTGCTACTGTTTGTCAGCCAAAGAACACAAGCGTTTGAGTGTGCAAGCAAAAGTGATTATTATTTCTGCAAGCTTTAGTGAACACCCTAAGCCTGTTGATATCCTTACATATTCTGTTTGATCTTTATGTTATCTCTAGGATTTGACTTTATTTTGTAACAAAGGTGAATACAAGATGAATGTAAAACTGACCAAAAGCTTTCCACTTAAACATAAGATGCTTCTATGGGTAAGATTAGGAAAAACCCTCTTGACTATCTGTAGAGATGGTTCTCCATGTAAGAAAGGAATGTTCTTAATTGTATAGAAGATGAAAGCAGATTTACTCTATGCAGTGTCATTTTAGCTCTGTGTTTTGTTTGCTTACCAAATACTTGTAGACTGTCCTAATATTGTGTTTTGCAAAAAGTGAGCAAAATCCTAGTTTTATGTGCTTCAGGCATGCTTTCTTATTTACAAGATTATCACCTCCTACTATGCAGTCACTATAAAGTGTCCTAGCTTCTGTCCATTCATAGGGATCCCTGATAGAGATGGTGCTGATGGAGACTCCTTAAAGTCTGAGCAATGAGCTAAACTGGGATTAAAGCTACAGTAAATGACTTAAAAACTTTAAATTCTTCTTTCCACTTTTCTTTATGAGGAAGATAAGCTACATGCTGGTAGGGACAGTCAACACAGTATGAAGAATATATTTTCCTTTTTTCCTATAAGACAATGCTTTCAGGCACATGACATAATTTTGGGGGGTTTCCTATGCAGGACCAGGAGTTGGACTTGATGATCCTTGTGGGTCCCTTCCAGCTCAGGATATTATATGATTTGATGATAAATCCATATTTAACCAAGTGATGCACTCTATAATTGATGGTAGTGAAAGCTACAACCCTGAAATTTGTAGGCATTCCTCTGTACTCATTATGAATTATCCTTCCTGGATTTCATCTTTCTCTGTGTCTGTCCCTTCTGAAAGGCCTTTGAATAAACCCCCCACACACTTTGTTTTCCACCACTCCTCCCCATTTTTTCCCCAGGGAACACACTGCAGTGCATTGTGCCCACTTGGTACCATTGTACAATGTGTTTTAGTTGTGTTTTAGTTGAGTTGGGGTAGAATGAATTTCATGTGCTCACAGTCCATCTCAACTCGGGCACCTGGTAGCAAGAAGAGAGGATAAGGGGTAAAAAGAGGGAGGGAGAGAAAAAAAGGCAAGATAGGAGTGAAAATTGCAGAAGAGAGAGAAAGAAAAAAGGCTGGGAGCAGGCAGCAGCAACAAACTTTCCATTTAATGGCATAGGTGGAGTATATAAGAGAGTCTATCATTTTACCAGTTCTGGTAGTCTGCCCCACTTGTCAGTGCTGTTCTCAATGGGTCTTGTGGGGTGAAATCACATGATATTAAAATGCTTTATGTAAAAATATCCTGAAATGATCTGCACAGAAACGCCTTAATTACTGGAGTTGTGACATTTGAGTGAATCTTTGTATTTTAAAATTGAAAATTGATACAGTGAACAGTATATTTCCTATTTCTCAAAAATGGATATAATGTAAAATGATATTTGGCTTAATTTGGCTCAATTATGGCTTAATTGAATCTAGACCACTGCCCACAACTCTTCCACTGAGAACAGGAAAGACATTGTAATAACCACTTCATCTCTGAATGAGAGAAGGCTCTTCTACCCCTACTTACAGAATTTGGAAACTCTATCAATAAGTACTTCATAAATATAGATGAAAACACTACTCACATTTTTAATCTTTCTAAAAGATCTAAAGCATTTAAATTTAAATTTGCAGTTCAGATGATGTATCCCCACTTGGCAACTGTAAAATAGGCCTTCTTTTTAATATTCACTCCAGGGATATAGAGAGCAAAATAAGATTAAAGATACGATTTTAAAATAAGATAGGAGGTTTCTGAGGGTTGTGCTTTGTAGGCATGTTTGGAAATATTTGCACTAATCCACTGAGACAATGTTTTACTATATATGAAAGATATCTTGAAGATCTGATTTAGGACAATGAGCACGCATTTTACATAAACATGTTTTATCCAGTAAAGACCAAGTATTGTCTTGAATTGATGAGTTTATTATGACAATAATATACATCAGAGTAAAAAGATAATACAGGAGGAGAAAGTCAGAAGGATTAATTACTAGAGTCTAGAGGCAAATTGTTTTATATACCAATGAATGATTATTTTATATACCAATGAATTTTATAATGCAAACTGGATTTTTAACTGGCTGAGTAAAAAAAAAGTGTTGATTTGCAATCCCTCTTGCATAGATAGTACATTTCTTCATCAGTCAGCAATACTTTTATTACTGTAATTATACTCAGAGGCAATCAGATTTTAGGCATCTGACTTTATCCAGATGATAATTATATATTTATTACCCAAATTTCTATTGTTTATTTTGAAATGAGACATTCCTACCCATACTCATCCACGCAGGAACACTCAGGCCTACCAGGTATTACAGGTGCACGCTATACTGAAGAAACACGGTGTGTTATTTTGTTATTGATAACAGTATCTGTTCATCATGGCATGAAGGATGATGAAGGGATCAAGGCATCAAGGGTAAAGTGGGAGCAACTATAAAACTGTTCTTTTTTGCTCAAACTGTCAAATATAAATAAAAGTACCAGCGATGTTCTTGTTATTCCATCTTTCCCACTCACTAGAGATCATCAGCGTCTTTCAGTAGAGATTAAACTAGGATACACGAGTTTCAGTATAAGCAAAGAGGCGGAGAGAGCTCTAGTAAAAATTTAAGTAGCAGAAAGGAGCTGTAAAAGTCAGAAAATAGTGTTCTCTGCAAAATTCTTGTGAAATTGGCCTACCACAATCCTTAATTTCTGTGCTTTTCTCCACCCTGGAATTGACATCAATATCAAGTTAGCAAATACTTAGTGGCTTCAGCTGAAACATTTTAGCTTGACTGCCCTTGTTGAAAACACGATGCAATGATGAATAGCAGTTTTTGAAAATCAAGTGCAGTTAATTCATAAATCTCTACACAGACACCCTCTTTTAGACATATAGTAGCCCCGGGCAAGTATGTGCGGAGGAGTGGAATGCGTATGGATTCACAGCTTTAGTTCACAAGATCTTAGTGATTCCTCATTTTTCTCCAACAGCATTTTATATCTTTTAAGTCTATTGTGTCTCAGAGTTTTTGAACTGTTCATGCTATTAGTTTTTCCTTTCCACACCCTGTGATAGGTGAATAGCATTCTGCATAGATCTTTATATATACTATTGGAATTATTAATGCTTTCATTGTGAGTGAACATTATTTATGAGATACTTGTAGAGTGATTTATCTCTTTTCAAGTATCAACAAGCTATCAGGTTTAGAAATAAGCATATTTATATTCATTTCTCAGCATCTGTGATTGATGATAGGACCATTGATGCTATGCTCTGTGTGGGGGAACACATTCTGGGGAATGCTGTGTCTGGCCAGATCTGGCGATACAGATCTTAGTCTCTCTGTCATCTTTTGTAAGAAGATCTGGGAGGAATGAACACACAGGATCAGATTTGAAAGAAAAAAAAGTGGTGAGGAATTCTTCAGCATAAGCTTGGAATAGAGGAAAGGTTCTACCTCACTCTGAGCTTTTAGACTAAATAGTGGGGTTTTGGTTTCTTTTTTGTCCTCTTTTGCTTCCCTCTCCCTGTATTTTTTTTTAATTTATTCCCTCCTATTGATATTCCACAATCATAGTATTTAAAGAAAACACTGTTATTTAAAGAAAATATTCTCTTTGTGGCATGCAAATTAATTATGTAGTATTTCAGAACTTATTTTGGTACCTCATTCTAGTTTATATATATGTATATAAACAATGTGGGGTTTGATTAATTATATTCAAGAAAGATGAATTTAAAGTAGGTTGGGTAGAAGGCTGGAACCTCAGAGTCCTAGGAGAATGAAAGGTTTGTCTGCATGTCTGGTTGTGAGAAGCACAGTTTAGTTCGTGTCACAATCCGTGTTGGCATAGTAATGGTATTTCAGTTTTTCAGCAATCTTGTTTGTGGATAGCTCAGGAGCAAAAGTTTGAACAGGAGAGCTGTGGAGATTTTCTCCAGTTATATGCTGCTATTTAAGAAAATGGAATTTGTAACAGCTACTCAGTTATGAAAATGATTGTGCCAGGCTACTCATATTTCACTGCATATGCATGTTAAAAAGCTTTTTTTCAGTGACTGAAAAAGATGTTTTAAAGATGTTCAGTGGAGACCCAATTATTATCTCAGATACTGAGGGAAAAAGAATTTTAGTGTCTCAATTAACTGAATTCTGCAGTGATGCTGGTATATCCTATTGAAAGAAAAAACTTGCTGTACTTGCTCACTGCTTGATAATACTGTAAAAAATGGGATTAGGAAAGTAAAATTTTTAATTTGGAAGACAATGGAAATTTATTTATGATGGTAACATTTTAAAGCAAGATTATAAAGGTGACAGAAAGCAATGGCAGGGCTATTTATTGCTTTGAAATTGCAAAGTAAAATTTAAAACCCAAGTCTATCAAAATAAATATGTAGATTTGCTAAAACTTGCAAGAATAACAGGCTTCTCCCATAAGAGTTGTAAATTATATTTTGTGGACATTTTAACTGCAAAATTTTAGTTTTATACTGTGATACACCAGAACAAGGTTTGGAGAGGATTTTTAGTTATTTATTGCTGCTTTAGGCTATCAAAATAGGAATGTTTTCAGGCCACTAATACTTGAGCAAAATAGAAAGTAGAACCCTAGGTGGGTCTTTCCAAAATAATCCGCTGGTATTAGTTTTGTAGTACATTAGCATAGTTGAGAAGTGTTAAGTATATTAAGAGTATGTTGCCTCTTTTTTTTTTTTTTGGTCAATTTTTAACACTAGTATGAGAAAGGGAACCTCTGTGGAATCATACTATATTGTATTGCTGCATATGGAATATACTACCCAAGTGTTCTGCTCATAGCCTCACAGACTAATAAAACCTCATAGCATTGACCTCAATGCCAGTGGTCACTGTCCCTCCAGGACTGATTCCACTGGAGTTTTCATGAATAATGGAAACATCTCTTAATTTCAAGACTTGATCATATCAGATTGCTTCCTGTAAGAAAAAGATATTATCTGTATAGAGTTATGTATACACCATTGAAAGAAGTCAGAAGTCAGTTCATCTGGGGTATTCTCATGGAGTAAGTTCTATGGATGGAGAAGTAGGAGAAGGGAGGATCAGGATGGACAGGAAATTTGTGATGGCTTTATGGAGGCACTGCTGTGTAAGCAAAGACAGTAAGAAAGTAGAAACAAGCAGAAACAGAAATAAGTGTTGACTCCATATAGGGCTTATAAGGGAGCTGCTTGTCACTGCTTCTGCCACCTGGCATTATCATGTGTTACAGACAAAAGGATGATGAAATGCTTCCCAGAGTATCTAGTTCGTATGTCTGCTTCTTGTAAACCAAAGATTCATGGGATATAGCTATCCTTGGAATTGCTGAGATGAGAACACTTGATCTAAGCATTAGATATGAACTAGTCTGACGTAAAATCCCCAAAATGTGTATTATGTAATTGCAAGGTGCTCAGCAGCAGCTGCAACTTTTTATTGATCTGCTCTTACTGTGCTGTCCAACGTGGAGAAGAAGTCTGAATTTAGCAAACCCCAGGAACTACTCTTTTCCTGAGTTCCTTGGGTTAAAATATTAATCCAAGCTATCCTATGCCTGGACTTCACCTACCTGTTCCTTCTGCACTGGAAAGCAGCAGGCAATTCTCTTCTCTTCCTGCAACAGCTGCTCACCTTTCTTCCTTGCCAGGCAACCTCCCCTCTCTTTTCATCTTTTCTTAACAGGAAATTCTCTTTTCCTTACTTTAACCTTCAACAGTAGCATCCTTTTTATAGGCAAATAGTCCCTTTCCCTTACTCCTTTCAGCAATGGAAGTAGCTGTGACCTTTATTATTTACTCAAAATTATCTTTGTTTTACTTACTTTCTCACCCCTGCCTGGAAGTTTCCACTCATCTCCTATGTCTCTGGCTACTGGTATGGAGCAGAGGTGGTCTGAAATGGGTGCTTTGGTCAAGTCAAACCTAAAAAGCCTGGATGCTGCTAGTCTAGAGGCTTTGCTTTGGAGAAGATATCTTCCAGCCCAGTAAGACTCCCATCTGACTGATCTTTACCCTCTTGCCTCTCACACAAGTACTGTCTCCCTTGACAGCATCTGGTGTTTAAACAGTTGTTCTCTGACTCTTCCAAGGGCCCCTGTGCCAGATGGCAGGACCCACAAAATAGATCCTTGTCACTCTCGCTCACTGTCATTGGACTTAAATGCAATCTAAATGAAAACAGCATTATACAGTTTAGCTAAAAGGTACACTATGCAATTTATTCTTTTGCTAATTGGATGAACTCTTTGGATCAAGATTTTTATAATGGAAGTAATAACTGCCAGCTCTTATTTTTATTGCTTTTTATTGCCTCGGGCGAATATATTATTTTGATATTTAAATAATTGGCAACAGAAGGTTGACAGTTACTAGAAAAATTACAACAATCAAGTCAGACAATTGTTTCTTTTAATTTTTTTTTAACAGGAGGTAGGGCTGTAAAAGACCTCCAGATGTTATTTTGTTCATGTCCCTCATTAAAAGTAAATATCCTGAGCGGGCTGGCCCAAACAGGTAGTGTTGCTCAAATATCGACAATTAGAAATTCTTTCTGACATATCCTAAAGTTCAGTAAGCCCTCTCCAGTGGGTATGTGTGGTAATCTGAATCATTCTGCAGCATACTCAAGAGCCGTGTGGTCCTAAGGGGAGCTGGTGGCTCCATTTCAATGCTGTTCACATGCTTTTAAAGTGAGACAAGCAGCCTACATAGACGCGAGTTACCTACAGATATCCAGGATTGTGCTTGCTAGTGTAGTTGTAAGGAAGACAACATGCAGGCAGTGAAGGGACTGTGTGCTAAAATTGCTTAAAAAGCAAACTGTGATGGGAAATGCTTCATGAAATTCAATTCATAATTTAAAAAAAATTACATAGATAAGGATCTTCTCTTGGTAGGAACAGACTTCATCATCTGTTTTTTTTCCATGGCAATTTATTTTGATAGACTGCAGATGAAAAGAATGTGAAAACAATAAGCATTGTTATTGCTAAGTAGTATTTTGGTCATTAACTAGAGAATGTTTTAAAACTGGAAGTGATGGGAATGCAGTTTCTAAAAAAGCATTTTATCACAATGTGCAGGGACATTTCAAGTTAGTTAGTATTAACATAGCAATTTGGTACAGCTTTGCACAATCTGCTGATTTAAATGATCAGACTTCAGAATGTGCTTTTCTTTTAGGTTTAAACACCAATCTCACAATGCATACAAGACAAATGCTTGGTGACTTACTGATTTGATGAACAGTTTTAAGGCTTGTCTGTTAATAATCACAGAATAATTCAGGTTGGGAAAGACCTTCAAGATCATCAAATCCAACCTTTGACCAAACACCACCTTGTCAACTAGACCATGGCACCAAGTGCCATGTCCAGTCATTGCTTGAAGATCTCCAGGGATGGTGACTCCACCACCTCCCTGGGCAGCCTGTTCCAATGCCTGACAACCCTTACTGTGAAGAAATTCTTCCTGATGTCCAACCTGAACCTCCCCTGGTGTAACTTGAGAATATGTCCTCTTGTCCTATCACTTGTTGCCTGGGAGAAGAGACCAACCCCCACCTGGGTACATCCTCCTTTCAGGTGGTTGTAGAGAGTGATAAGGTCTCCCCTGAACCTCCTTTTCTCCAGGCTGAACAAGCCCAGCTCCCTCAGTCACTCCCCATAGGATGTGTACTCCAGACCCTTCACCAGCCAGTATCAACAATAAGCCACTTTCAATCAGATAATGTGTTCTATCAGGTTAAACAACTTCTCCATAAATGTTGTTTAAACTTTGTTTCTGTTAAAGTTTTGCTGAAACCTCATGATGGTGGGGACTGGATTTCATGAGTGAGGCTGTAGCAGAAGTGTGTCTCTATCTACATTAACTTTACCATCAAAGCTGAACACATGTATGCTGTGATTTTGAAAGCACTACTCAGAATTTTAAGACATCAAGTTGTGGCACTAAACTTGAGGCTTTGGATTTGATTCCATTCTTGCAGCAGTATATGATGAATTGAAAGCTGTGTTACAGTGATGTAATACTGATTTTACAGCTAGCCACACCGAGATTTATTTTTGGAGTGTTAACTTACTGCTGCCATGCACATATACTTTACAAAACATTACTATGCCCTGGATAAGCCCACTATCTCACTATTTCAGGAAAGCTAGAACTTTAACATCTTTTTGTGGTAATACAGAATGAAATTACTGAAGACTGCTCAGCAGCATACAGCATCTCCACCCATGCTCTTATTTGCACAGCAAATACCACGTTTTTGGAACACACACACTCCAACTTAAGAAAGCAGGACTATGTTTGATATGACATGTAAGAGTCATATCAATTTTAATTTTTACTCTCTGTAAAACTGAATTCTAAAAATTAAAAGATAGGTAATTGCAAGAAGTTTGTTAAGAGAACAGTGAGGATATGTGTGTGATGATTTCAGTAGTGCGCTGAGATTATAGTAGCTGTATAGTGTTATACAGCTGAGAACGGTGCTACTTAGTATGATAATAAGGTACATTGAGTTTTTGTACTGGCCTTTTGCCCCCAGTTTTGCTTCATATTCTGGTAAATGTTGACAGTCATACCTGCAGGTTGATGACTACTATATCACTGTCAGAAAATATTTTCCCATAATTCCAAGTCACAGAATCACAGAATTGTTCAGGTTGGAAGGGACCTCTCGAGATCTGAGCAAGGATCTGCTCCTCAGACTGAGGAGTAAGAAGGAAATGCATAGCCAGTGGAAGCAGGGACAGATGACCTGGGAAGAGTACAGGGATAGGATTTGATGTGTAGGGATGGGATCAGGAAGCCTAAGGTGCAGATGGAACTGGACTTGACAAGGGATGTGAAAAATACTTCACTGAGAAATGATTCAAACTTGGAACCAAGGTATGGAACAGGAAGAGTGGGCTTTCCTTCCTCCAGCATGTATGCCTGCAATTTGAAATTTGACTTCAGGCAACTTGGAAGTGCTCTGTTGAATACAGGTTGATAGCAGGGGTTGAGTAGATTAAACTAGAAAATATTTCTTCATTACCAGTTGTCTTTACCTAAGTCAGTGGGTGTGATAGGTATGGCTTGGGAATAGACTAAGTAAACTCATGCAGTTAAACATAATGTAGTTGACATTTTTGGAGCTCTTTTGTTCATTTGTTAAAATGAACTTTTAAGTGAACTGGCAGTATCTGTGAACTACATACAATATGTGTCATTCATCTCGCTTCGCTGTATACCTTCCAATGAATTAAGCAACAGTATGTGACAGGCACATTTCCTTTTTCTGATATGTTCTGTCTTCCATGTATTTAATCTGGGCATTTAACAAATGCAAATGAGTTTAATACTATGTTGACTATTGCTGAAACTTATAGAACTTCTCATCTCTATTGTCCTCAATTAGTTGTCAGGACTCCTAATGTTCATCTTTAATTGGTTTACTTTATGTTGGGGGATTGGTGTAGTAAATACTGCAAATGGAGACTTCTAATGTGCAGAGCCACCTCTGTTACTGACCACAAGGAAGGGTGGAAAGGAAACTTTTTCCAGTTTCAAGACTCTTAATTTGTTTTATCTCCATCCTATTATTGGGCTATTTGAAATTCTGCTGAATTTTTACTAGATGTAAATACTTAGTTCTATGTTTTCAGTTACAAAATAGTCTATGGAAGTTGTAAAAATAACACAGCAGGATATAACTAAAAAATATAACATTTCTTCTAAAAATTCTCATTTTTTTATAAACCAAACCACTGTATATTAGAATTTAATGCATTCTATTGCAGAACTTCCTTTGCTACACTAAACTATCTTTGGAACCAAGTAGCCTGGCATTTGAATTTTCTTTATGTTTGCATAATATACAAGGCTTCCGAACAAATAAATAAAATTGAAGACAAATAATTAATAACAGGCTTGTAAGAAAATATCTCTTACTTAACCCGTAGCACTTTTACTCAGATGCTCAGTAGATAGGAAATTGAAAATAAACCTGCAAGAGAAAGGCAGGCAGAAACTACAAACCTGTCTTAGTGAGGAGCTATTGCAGCTGCTCACAGAAGTACAATTTAAAAAACCCCAACCTCTCTTTGGGTATAATTTATAGCAATTTAAATCTATCAAGTTGTATTGTAATTTTCTGTGCATGAGTGACAACTAATGCAGGCACAGAATTGCATATATTTTTCTAATGGAACAACACTTTTTGCAATATATAGCTTTTATTTTCAGTGACTATTCAAATGATAATTTCATAAGTTATCTTTTATTACAACAGACAGATTAAGTGCAGTGTTTATGGTGTTCGTGAAAAATAAGAATCTGTGGGACTCGATTTAGTGTTTTGCTGCACCTGTCTATCTATCTATCTATCT
>NW_016690453.1:723884-786814 GCF_001604755.1 Lepidothrix coronata
ATCTATCTATCTATCTATCTATCTATCTATCTATCTATCTATCTATCTATCTATCTATCTATCTATCTATCTATCTATCTATCTATCTCAGATTATGTTTTCTTTTAGAATAGATTTCTTTTTTAGATGCTCCTCTCCAACACAAGAATTTTTCTCTGCTAAATGAGATTTTGCAACAATTGCAAAGTTCTCTCTGGAATCTGAAAAAAAGAAAATCATTCCTTTTCATGTCACAATAACTTGATTAGTACATTCAGCTACTATATCTGAACAAGTTGTAGGTGTTAGGCTTCTGATCTGAATCACTTTATAGGGAAGGAGAGGGTAATTTATATCTTCAAATTGGGTCTAGGGGAAACAAGCTTTGTGATTTAGTTATCCACTTTTTTCAGGTAATGTTGGAGTAGAGTAAGTCAGACAACTTATAGAAAGTATAGAGAGTTTTAGCAGATTTTAGGTTTAATATTCTGGTTTATAGCATTTTGTTTCTTCTAAATGCAGAGTGTATCAGGGCTTTTGTGTAAGACACGTGAACTAATTGACTTGCAGGTGTCCTTGGATTTTGAAAGTTAAGCACCCATTTTCTGTCTAAGATCTATTGAAAGCAATAGAGCTTTTCTGTGAATCTGTGTCTAAATCTGATATATTATTGGATCCTGTCTTCTGATGTGGGATTGGATTTCGATAATTGTTAAGAGCTGTTCTCCCCTTGCCTGGTTTTGTAATTCTGACTTTTGTGTAGATTGTGTCAGTCTGGTTGTCTGATTTTAGAGAAAGCTTTTGTAGCTACATCTGTCTTTCATCCCTATAGCCACTAAGAGCTCCTTATATTATAAAGAAGGATATTTTAAAAACATGTATTTTAAAATATTTTTCCGTATGTGTTATATCAAATTATTACATAGGGTTTGTTAGGGATTATCTGTGGGTTGTATCAATTCAGTTCTAATCCTTTAGCTGTCTTTAGCTGTCCAGTTGTTTTCCTTCTCTCTTGTAATATTATCACAAACTATTCTAATCTTGGACCTGGAAAAAAAATTAACAGAAGAATCCTTATGAAATAATAGTGGTCTTGTATTACAAAACTGACTTTATTCTTACTATAAATTAATTCATCTATTAACTTGTTTTATGAATAAGCACATACACATGATATATTCTTACTGATAAATTATGCTGTCATTCAATTGCTGTTAATACATGTATCCCAGAAGGCTGTAGTTCACCATTACGTTCAACTTCTTTCACATTATATAAAGTATGAAAGAGTACTTCTGACTGATATACAAGCCAGATTTCTCACTTTTTTATTTTGGCCTTTGGAATCTCATTCCTACTTTTATTTACATAGCAGGATTATATAGTTTGCACATTTAAGTGGCACGGTAGTGTTCTACCTTCTGTTTTTCATTCTTTACTTTTCGTGTGATGTCTAAAACCACAGTTGCAAAGCAAAATTTGCCAAAGAGGACAGTAGACAGCTAGCAGAAGGGGTGAACAAAATGTACTTTGGATGAACACAACATTGTTCATGCTGATTCCTGCTTATGATGGCCGGCATTTGAAAACACAGTTGAAATTTTTTATAGTACAAACAAAGGTATGCATTTTACATGTTTTATCAATACTAATTTCAAATATTTTTGAGATATAAATACTTATCAATAATGCTTTGTCTTAAATAAGAGATTTAGAATCCTAGCTTAAGTACACTGTGGACATGTTTGTGACAAATGAGCAATTCATATCAGAGATATTTATACCTTTCCAAGAAAGCTGATGTTCCTGAGATGTTCCTGAGGTTCCAAGAACCTTGCAATGCACTTGCTGGAATCCATGACTGCAGCCTTCATTCTGTGTGATGTTAGAAAGTACATGTCTACCTACTGTTAGGCTGATTGAGTTTGTTACTGCCAACAGCCTCTGTTGGTACTTGGTTTCATCCAATAAAATGGATGAAACCAAGTCTCAATGATCTGTTCATGTTGAATCTCGGATGTGTGTTTCTACATAGGGTGGGACTGGCAATCTGGGCAGTAGTTGAATAATCTATTCTGGTGGTTTGTGATGCTTTTTATGTTTTTGCAGTTCTTGCAAGACAAGGAACTGATTCCAAAATAAACTTTACAAGATTTCACAAGTAGCAAACCTTAACTGCAATTGCAAATTACATAGCAGTTTGTATTACCTTACTTAGATACAAGAATTCATGGACTGTTTTTTTAATGAATGCATGATATTAAGCTTCTTGAATTTTGACTCTTTGGTCATGAATGAGCACTATTCTGTAAATCTGAACATTTTAGAATGTTATTTTCAGATTCTAAGTTATCAAATCAGATCCTGTTAGTGCATGAACTGTTAACAGTGGGCGCTGGCAGAATCTCATAATCGTGCAATACTTTTTCTTTGTAATGCTGTTTATGAGGCTCTTTTCTAGTTCTTTTCATCTGAACTGTATTCTTCTTTGCCTAAGAAGTTAAGAAATTGAAAATGAACTGATAGCAATTATAAATAGCTTCAGGCTTCTTGATAAAATTAATGTTCTGGAGCTGGTGTGCAATGAGATCATTCACAAATCAGTATATTGCCTGTTTTTCGTATTTTGAAGTTTATTTTCCATTTTATATCAGTAATATAATCCAGGCATTTTACTCCAAAACAGTACTTCTTGGGTGGTAAAACTCAATAGGTATTTAGTCTCATGGCTTATAAAGCTACTAGAGGCAAATTATAATTGTCTTGAAATACAATGCTTGTCATAACTTATTACAGTTTATGTATTATCTATTGTGTAAATAAAGTATTGGTTCCCTTAAATACATACTAAAGTTGAAGCAGAAAGTAACATCACAGTGGCCAACAGTACAGAATTGTAGTGTCCTTGGCAGCTTTCTCAGAACATTATCAGTTAAGCACATTAAGGGATTTCTTCTATTAACTGATTTGGCTTTACAGCTCCTGCTATTTACTGACAGCAGAATATGAATTTGGTTGCCAGATATTTATATATTAGGGAAAAAAAAGTTTCACATAGTGAATGATTTGGCACTGGGATAAGTTGCCCAGGGAGGTGCTGGAGTCACTGTCTCTGGAAGTGTTCAAGATGTGTCTGGATGTGACCCTTGGGAATATGGTTTAGGGATGGTTATGGTGGTGCTCGGTTGACAGTTGAACTTGATGATCTTGAAGGTCTCTTCCAACCTTGATGATTCTGTGATTTATTTACTCAACATGATGATAGCTGCAGAACCAAGGATTTGTATGCAATGCTCTTTAAATCCATTACTTCCCTAAATGCATCCCAGTGATGTGGAGTGAATCTAGAAATGTTTTGGAAAATACGATTTTTGGCATAATTATAATTTATTTTATAAATAGCTCTGAATTTTAAAATATATTATTTCTGATATTTAGGTTGATGTTTAGAGAGAAAAAAAATTTCCTAGTTAATAATTGTAAATGTCATTGCAAAATTATAATGCCCAAAACTGATATTTGTTACCATCTCATACAATGGCATTTTTATTTTTGAGTTTGTTTGAACAAATTAATTCTAGTGTATATTCATAAGGCTTTGAGATTTGTCATAAAGAAATACACAAAAATTCTAATTGACACTTCAAATTTCCATCCTACTTTTAGAACCCTTTAAAATGTTTTGGAATTGTTTGAAAAAAAAAATAAAAGGAAAAATAAGTCACGTAATTTACTATCAGTTGGAATAATACACTTGGCATATATTTGCATTACCACTATGAAAGATTTCAGTAGTGAGTTTGGACCTAATGACTCTCTATATAAGAGCAAGATCTGTGTCTTGAAAGTGTATATTTTGAAACTCTTTGCTTGTATTGTCCAGGATATTGGTAAAGAGAGCAAAGATTTGAAAAAAATCTCAAAAATTTCAAGGGAGTGAAAGACAGGAAGATTTTTCCTACCACATGTTTTTATAACACTGTCTAGTTTATATACAGTATAAAAATATGTGCTGCATCATCAATGTTATAAGATGTGTAAGTTCACTGAGGCATGAATACAAGAATATTTTTTCAGATGAAGGTTAGGCTAAACAATTCAGGAAATCCTTTCTGCTAGTGTCTGATCTGGTTAAACAAAAGGATATGTAGAAACCAGTGGGAAATAATCAAAAAGCAGTAATTGAGAAAGGGTTTTTAAGTCCCATCTTTGGACTGGACCAAGTCCACAGACAGTCTCAAGCACAAGAAAGCTTGTGTTTTGTTAACGGACCTTGAAGGGAACGTGTAGCTTTTGGATTTGTTTGACTGGGAGAATGGAATCTCACTTTGAGCATATAAAAGGGTATTAAGCAGTAAAAGTTAATGCAAAAGTTCTTAATAGGTAAGGTTCAAGTAAATAATGGAAAGTTAATCTCAGTAGTTATTGTGAAGGGGACATTGTGACTGAGGACAACTGGGAGTGTCAAGAGACGAGGCTGTGGCACGTCTGTACTGCTGCAGACATAGTTCTGCTGACTGAATAGGCAGCAGATTTATGGAATTTGAGCATGCAGGGTAAAAGCTGAGGCCAAGAGCAGGCACAAGGGAATACAGTTTGTTGAAGACAAAAGAGATATTGAGTCAAGAGAGGAATTAGTGGAAATGGAGTTTGAGATTACTTCTTTTGTCCAGAGAAAACTTTTAAAACATGCCCATGAAAAGCCAAACCACATATTCATCTAATCAATACAGGCTGAGGAGATGAACAATGTGAAATCAGGGCCCATGTAAAAAGATACATGCAGTTCTAAATGCAGCTGTGAACTTGGAAGCAAATACTGAAGCTGGAAGGAAAAAAAAAAGTGAGTCAAAGTCAGAGAAAGAGCAAAAGTTGTGCTTTCTAGTTGAAGCACCAGATGAGTTCTTAACTAACACCTAACTTATTTGAGCAGCTGAACTAATTTTTAACTGTGGATAAATCTTAAACAGAGCTAACTTCCTTTTCTTTTTAGCCAAGCAAATCAGTGACTTAACAACTCTGCAGGCTCTGATAGCTGGGCTCACATGGTGGGTGCTGGGATTCATATCTGTGCCATCCAGTGTTCTCACTGGAGTACCTGACCATTTCATGGGAGTTATTTCCTTGGTAGCTCTGAATATCAAGACCTGAACCCCACAAAATTAAGCTAGTTCATTTCCTTTAAACATAAATGTTCTTATTATAATACAGTTTCTAGAAAAAAAATCTTGACTTTTTAAAACCAATTTAAAATTCCTCTCCAGTCTTATGTCCAGGATCTCTAATGGTTAGCTGCTGTCAAATTTTTGCTATGAGATTGAAGGTTTAATGTTCTGTTTGCTTTCATTTTTGACTGTTGTATTCAGAAAATGTCAACATTTTTGTTAGACTGTCTAAATTATTCTTGAGTTTGTTTTAAATATAGTTCACAATTAGCATATTTTAAAATACTTTAGAGATTCTGTAAGTGAATTATACGAGTATCAATATCCAATATCATGGTTCTTGTATCACTTATAAATATTTTCATCAGCAATTTAGATGAATATTCAGCTTTTATAGGGAAAGCTGAAAACCAAAACAATTTCATATGCAGACAGTCTATAAGACACTAATATCACCTCTTTACCTTACTGTTTTGGAAGAATGGCTGTCCCCTTTCTTATGAGAAGTACCAGTGCCATCCATGACCATGGAAATAGCACTGGTCACTTGTTCTCAGCCCACGGATTTCAATTAGCTTTGGATGACCCAAAATTAAAACTGAGGAGTGAGTGATGTGTTAAACTCTTAAGCATCATGTTTAGTCATGCCCTTGGAAACTGCCATAAGTTGTTTCTTAATCAAATGCCTATTACAAGAAGGTACTAGGAAGAATCAAACTTATCTTTGCAACCAGCTATAGACATATTTAAAGTTGCAAGTATGCACAAGATGGTTTTAGGATGTTTTGAAAGGAAACTTTGGTAACAACTTAATTGAAAGTGTTAAAGGCTGTAAAACATAGACTCTTCTGTTATGCAACTCCAGATACAGCATACCTGAAGAATAGGCTTAACACTGAATGCTAATCTCATAAAAATAGGTGTGTTCATAGTTAAAAAATCTTTCACCTGCTTTATTTTTAATAAAATGTCTTAATTATAGAGTACAATTAATCCATCTGCTAATGCAAGACTCTTTCCTTTATTTTTTTTTTATTCTATCTCTTTCTATTTATCTTTAAAGCTTTAAAATAGCCTTTCTTCTAAGAGCACTTTTTTATGTTATTTTACGAGAGCTTTATCACTTGGATATATTTTTATTTTGAGTGCCTTTGTTTGTATATAGACAGGCTATTGTGTTATGTGATTTGGTCTAATACTTGTTGGCAGAAAGAAAGAGAAGCCTGTCTTGGCAAACCCTGATTTTATTTAAGAGAACATCTGTGAACTCTATCTTTGTGGTGTAGCTGGACCCTCATAGCCTAAGAGAAAACTAGATTCTAAAAGCAAGCACATCTGTCCCCTTACAACTATAAAGATTATACGTTTTGAGTTTAAGGATAAGGATTTATTGGTGAACCCTGAGGAATGGTACTAACTGCTTTATCTGTTTACTCTCATTTTGCTACAAGGCAAGTTACATGCTCTCTTCTGCCTTCCTATCACTGGGCTTATACTCAAAGGATTCTTTTGAAACTGGCTATTTGCCCTCCAGCTATGCCACGGTTTGATCAGTAGCTAGTGGCAGGAGAGATTCCTCCATTGGATTTAACAGTGTAGGGATGATCAGGTGGGGGGTCAGACTCAGAACAGCCATCACAGCATGAGCATTAAGGTTGGAAAAGATTTTCAAGGTCATTAAGTCCAACCTTTGAGAGAATACCACCATGCCCACTAAACCATGTCACAAAGCGACACGTCTACTCAGTTTTTGAACACTTCCAGAGAGGCTGAATCTCCCACTTCCCTGGGTAGCCTGTTCCAGTGCTTAACCACTGTTTCAGTGAAGAAAGTTTTCCTAATATCCAACCTGTACCTCCCCTGGTGCAACTTGAGGCCATTTCCCCTTGTCCTATCGCCGGTTGCCTGGAAGAAGAGGCTGACCCCCACCTTGCTGCAACCTCTTTTCAGGTAGCTGTAGAGAGCAAATGGTGTTACTGCCATCCACACTTCCATGGGAAAGTATGGTGTGTCCAGTGCCTGCCATTCCTCTTGGCCACTCAGTGAAAAATGAGCTCTTTGCCACAGTGGTTTCCTAGTGTGTTTTTGTGATAATTCTCTACCCCATCTGTTGGATTAGATGCAGACTGTTTGGGGCTGCTTTCTGAACCCACCGCCTCTGCTCACACTAGATTTTAAGACTCATCTTTCGTCTAGGATTAATTTTTCAAAATTTGTATGCTCCCACCATTGCTTAGCTGAAAACTTTAAGAAGGATAGATGCTCTGTTTGCACTGGCTTTAGGCTATGGATGAAGGAGGACAAAGAAATAAAGAACAGAGAAATTGAGAGTTTGGATCAAGATTTTTAGAAATTATTATTATTTCCTCCTACATGCTGGATAGGCATTCATTTCATGTCCTAGAGTGTTGCTAAGATACACTGTCAACTCTCAAGTGAGTGGGTAAACACTGTGTAGGCAGCATGCCTTGAAGAAAACAATAGAGGGAGACAAATGCAGGTCCTCCATTCCCAGCAGTTTTGAATGTATTTGAGTATATTTGAGTGTACCTGTGCTTAGAGCTCCTTTGCTCATGAAATTATTCATGCTTGCAAGAAATGCAAGTTCCTTTCCTGCTTATTACATTAACTGTGTGAAGACTGCTTTGGAGCAGGGAAAAAGTCCATGATTTGTGCAAAAGAAAGTTAAGATCAATCTGAATTACTGCAAAATTAATGTATTAAAATGTTATATTGGTGTGAGAGACAAAGGGAATGAACCTTATTAGTAACTTCTGTTGTAACTTGTTTTACCCCTGCTGACTCTTCTCTTACTCTCCAAGGAGAGATGTCACCTCATGTAATTGTAACTTTTTTCTGGACACTTCTTCATCAATCTGGAGCTTTTTTATTTTTTTTGTTAAAATAGACTGTCTTGGCTTTACAGAAAAGTCTTGGATTTTAAGGAATTTATATTTTTTACCTTCCAGTAGGCTGTAGACCCTCAGCTGTACACAGGAAAAGAAGTCAGAGATGGGACATAAACTATGCCTAAACGTCACACAGATGCATGCAGTCAAAGAAGTAGAATTTGAGTAATGAGATGAAAACTGTAGGATGGACATTCAATTTTAAATTTTAGGGTGTACTTCAAGGATGTTTTCATGTTTCAGTGTGTAACATCATGTTTAAGTTTTTGTTTTATTCTGCAATCAGTCCCTCCTCACAGAATGATGAGATGATACAACTTGAGGTCCACTTTGCATGCACCTATCTAGATTCAACTAATATAATAATAATAATAATAATATATAATGGAAATCTGTGATATCAAATGCCTAACAATGAGCTTCTGGACAGCCACTCCTCTCACTGTGTCTCACTGCCTGAAACACATTTGAGTTACTTTAAAGCTGCTTTTGAAATTCTGAGAGCAGTTGAAAACCAGTTACATATTAGATCTTCTGTATCAAAATACAGAGTTTAAAACTGAAATTCAGTCTTTGCAACTGCAAAATAACCAGGCTTATAATACTGTCATTACTTCGGTTTGTATTTCTGTAACCAAGATTGGAATGTGGCCTTTACCCCACTGAACTGATATTATCATCTTAAAAGTTTGGAAGCCACAAGGCTGGATGTGAACAATAGCCTAGCACATGTGTACGCATACTCTGTCCCTCAGAATCCTTTGGGTTTTGTTTACTTCTTTCCCCAAAGGAGAAGTTTTAATTTTGTTTTTTAGTAGGCTATACAGTTTTTCCTCTGAACCATCTCAATTAAATTATTTGTAATAAAGAGGAATCTTTCCAATCAATTAGTTACACCAGCCGTGTGCTTGTATTTCAGATTATTCATAGTCTGTAGGAGTTGTATAATGAAGATTTTAATGACTGAACATTGTCATTAAAACAATGACACTGAACACTGTCATTAAAATGGACACATACCTCTTCTTATTTTGGAGAACTGGATGCCTTATGCATAACATTCCATAAGATGTTAGCACATATAGGAGGGAAGAAAACTGTGTTTCAGACCGGAAGAAAGGAAAAAATGCTCACATTTCCTCTGCACTGGTTTTTAGCATCCCCCAGGAGATTCAAATGCATCACTCATTCTTTCCAAACACCTTACCATTTTGTTACAGTCACTAATTAAAAGTTGCCCAGTCTTTCTATATAACACTGATAATCACAGTCACAAACTCTGTCACAAGCTATATGAAACTGGTGCAGCACATTTGTATGCAAAGTTCTGTAACTTGTGATAGCTAAAGCATTTCATGTCTTGTACTGCGTGTTAGCATCTTAGATGTTTGAGAAGTGCTGTGTTCATTTTTTTCTTGAAAAGTGCCACAACCAACCTTTGTTGTCAATATAATATGATATGAAAAGGAAAAACCTCTAATATCAAAATATACTGTATTAAATGTACCATAAAATACGTACTTTTCTGCTCATGCTAGAAATTTATATGAAGAAGTGCTATATTATTTTCTCTGTGCCCATTAGGTAGGTTTTGTAATTTTTTTATAATATTTTAAAGAATTTTGTGATTACAGTGATGACCTCAGATCTCTCTGGGTAGAAATGTCCTACATAGTTCTTTGAAGATATTTTAAATTATTTATTTTACCTGCAGTATGTGACAGTTTGCTTATCAGATAGCGCATTTATATAATCTCACATGATCTTTAGCAATGGCGTATCTTTTTGTATTTTGAGGATTGAGGTAGTTACGTACTTAAACTTTTAACTCTGTGGTTTCTTCTGATTTGCTCCCCCATCATTTCGCTCTGTCTTCCGTTCATACAGATTTTTACGTTCCTTACTTTACTGCCAACTAGGACTAAAACACCAGTCATGGATTGAAACGGAGCTTGAAAGTGCTCCATTTCTCAGTTTGTGATAGGAGAAAACCAGGTGAACTGTGCTGAACTGCTTTTGTTCTGCTGCTAGCCCCATGTGTCAAACTCATTCATACAGATCCGTAGCTGCTCCATCTTTGCTCGGTGCCTGGTGTATTGCAACAGTCTGTAAATGATTTGCATGATTGGGGTGTTACGTTTTTTGGGAGACCAGCACAGCTTAACCCATTTTATATGCATGTGTGTGTGTGGTAGGCCTGCTGTGTATTCCTGACCAGCTGCAAAACTTAACGCTGCAGCCCATCAAAGTATAGACTCTCACAGTGGAACGGGCAGCAGAGAATCCACCACACATACACACTGAGGGAAATGCTATTACATCTTCCTCGTGAAGGGAAGTGGTGGGGCAGGCACTGATCTCTTCTCTCTGATGACCAATGACAGGACCCAAGGGAATGGTATGAAGCTGTGTCAGGGGAGGTTTAGGTTGGATATTAGAAAAAGGCTCTTCACCCAGAGGGTGGTTGAGCATTTGAACAAGCTCCCCAGAAAAGTGGTCACAGCACCAAGCCTGACAGAGTTCAAGAGGTGTTTGGACAATGCTCTCAAGCAGAGGGTGTGATTCTTAGGGCTGTTCTGTACAGGGCTGGGAGTTGGACTTTGATGATCCTAGTGGGTCCCTTCCACTCAGGATATTCTATAATTGCATGATTCTATACGCTGCTGCTGCATGGAAGGCTTAAATCCCACTCCCACTTCAATTTATTAGTGCCAACTACAGACTAATCTCAGATTTTCAACACATTGTAATGCAAGTTATCAGAGGAGAAAGCAAGCCTCCTGTGCCTCAGCAGCATTTCAGTTTTCCTATATTGATAGTAAGAAACATTTTTTCCTTATCCCTAAAAACCCTTTTGGTGCTTTTTTACAAGGTTAGCAGAGTGATAGAGCCTGTAGGTAGCACACTAACATATATTAACACGGGTACACTTCATATTATAGACTTTTTTGGTAACATACTGTACTAAGACACCACTTCTAAGAAACCTCATAATATACTTTTGCACATCTGATAAATGGCTGATTTCTGCCAGGATTTTTGTATCAGACCCATACAGGTGGCAGAACTTGCTGCTAGCTCAAGCATTAGGTAGCTTTTTGAGCAACTTAGAAAGATGGTTGACAGCCATTGTACTATCACTGCTGGCACACTCACTCTTGCCAAGAGCTTCCATCAGATAGTGGTAGGTGCTGAATGAAAACTCTTGCTTAAGCTGCAATGATTGAATGTGCTGAAAGTGTCCTTCATAACAAACTCTTCAGGGAAATGTTTTGGTCCAGGAATTTTTATTGATCATTCAGTGTGATCATGCTAACAGTGTTTGTTATAAGATAAAAAAAAAAGAAAAGACTTGGAGAAGACAAAACCAAGGAAATATAAAGTCTAGGTCTGCAGAAGATGCAGACATTGGCCCCAAGCTCATGTCTGCGAGGTGTCTGCACTAGTATCTAGACTGGAGTCTCGTCATCCTTCTGTTTTAGTGGAATGTGTGTAGAATAAGTACTCTTCCACAGACTTTTTAACCCCAGGCCAGAAACAGTATGAGCTGGGGATGGATTAAACCCCTCATACTGAGAAGGGAACTGAACCCTGGTCACCTACATGCTGCAGAACATGTAGATAATGGAGCTGTTTTAAACCTGGTGATTGAGTGTAAATCTGTCTATTCTATTCATACTAGGGAAAGAAATCTTAAATTTGAGTTTTTGTATGCTAGTTCATGCTGTTTTGTTGGAGTTTTTTTAACAAAAGGCAATGTTTACCTTCAGTTTTAAATCTGTGAATTATAGGTGAAAAGATAAAAGCAAAAGCACTAGAGATAGAATCCTCACAGACTCGAGAAGATTTGAAATATTTGTCTGATCTCAGTGTATCCACACAGTCATTTTAAATGTTGATGGCTCTCCATTCTTAGGACAAACTATACGTATGGTCAATCAATAGTATAGGAGAGAGAGAGACACTACAGTATTATGAATTTAGGCACAGTTTATCCAGGTTTGGGTTGATTAGCATGGATGTATGACTGTTTAACTGCAGGGAATTAACTCAGATCTATCAGAGTTCATTAATTAAGAGGTCTGCTAGGCTACATTAGCACAGTGACAGGTTGGTTCTTATGCCACTCATCTTCTTTCTCAATCCTTGTTGCATCCTCAGTATCTAGATTTCAAAATTATTTCTATTTTGAGGAGTATCCACTAATAAAGAATTGATTGCATTTTCTTAGTTCAGCAAGGAAGCATGGTTATGCGTACAGAGGTTCACTTATGAACCTGCTCAAGTAATTTTGAACCCAGCTACCTATCTGAACTCAAATGCTGCCTTAATTACTTATCTATTACTTGAAAGGAAACCTAAAAATATTCAGAGAAATAGTTTTCTTATCTTTTAGAATGATCTGCATAGCTATTTTCTTATTGAGATAAATTGCTGCATTGATATTATGTATGAGATTTCACTTATCAATAGATGCTTTGGCACATGGATTAAAAAATGTGATGTGGAAGCATTTTAAGAAGAAAGGAGACTTCAGATTAATTTGTACTATTACAGAAATGGAGGTTGCTTTAATATGTAGATGCATGCCACTACTTATCTTGAGTGGGAAAAAATGCTTCTTCATGAATCTACCAGTGAATTACTCATGGTGAGATTAAACAACAATCTATGTTAGATAACTGATTGCTGGTGGTGGAAGAACCTCAGACTCTCTTCAGATCAACTGTTTGATTGAAAAGTATTAATTGAAGAAGAAAATTTCAAGTATTGAAGTTTCTGAGGCTAGATTATCTACTCAGATTCTCTTAAGTGCAAATAAAACACTGAGTATGTGACATCAGGCAACTTTTTGAGGGACCTGGTATAGCCTTAGTGTAAACTGCAGCATTCCGTGTAGTTTTAAATTAACAGCAGCTCCTCTGGTACTGCCAACATAGCCTTTTGCAAAATGCTTGCCAGAACAGAGACTATTTCAGCGCTTTTCTCTTCTGCTCATCATGCCCTGATGCTGTACCTGGTGTTACACCCATGCCCACACTGTGAAAAGGAGCAGTGGGCATGAGTTCCTTCTGCTGGCTCCAGCCTTTTTCCATAAAGTGGCAGGAATGTGCAGTACAGCACAAGTGCTGTCTTCCAGTATGATTCATTTCTCTCTCCTCTGTTTTGGTGGGAAAGGTCTCCACAGAGTAGCTATTTTTTTTTTTTTTAATGACTGTGCTTATGTGTTAGCTACATGGGATTTGTGCCTCATTCTGGGGGGCACTATTTGATTGTTGTTCTATGTATTCTTGATGCATTTGGGTAGGGAGTGAATGGCTCAGCTGTCATTTCCCAGTGATACTTAGGCTACATCCATACTGGTAAGTAAAACAGGCCAGGGATGGTTCTCTTGTCCTGGGGCTAAAAGGCACAGCATGCCTTGTCTCCATACTGCGAAGTTCTCATTTCCCAAAAGAGGGTGGCCTCATTCAGCCTGTTCCTTGGGAGCAATCCGTGGCCTGTGCTGTCCCCTGAACCATGCCCAGCCATTGTCTGGAAACATGTTAGCTGTCAGGAGCCAAAACTGTGCCAAGGAGCAAGTTTACAATGGAACAGCAAGGGCAGGAGCATGCTGGCATGCTGGCGCATGCCCTGGCCGTCTTTTCATTTCTGGTACAAATGTAACCATACTCATATTGATATTCCCTAAGTTTAGCAGCATCTTTAAATCCTGTTTTCGGGTTTTCTGTCAGCCATTTAATCAGGACTAGCATTACAATTCTATTAATTTTTAAAAACAATATTAAATGGAAAGTCAAATAATATTGCAGCAAAACAGAGCGCAAATGATGGAACATAGCAGTTTTATTCCTTTGGCAGGATGCAGGACAAGACAGAGGTAATAGCTGCAGAGGCTTTCTTTTTTTTTTTTTGGACCTAAAATGGGTAGGTGTGTTTTTCAAGCTCTTCTTAAACTGAACTAGTACATATGTAAATTGAAATGCATGTATGTGAAGTTCCAGCTGGGAAAAAAAATAAATCCTAAACAGATTGAAACAAGAAAATGAATAGTTAGGGGAATGTCAGTAAATATTCAGATATCCTCACAGTTTCTTAAATAAATGCACATTTGTAAAATATCAGATTGCATATTCCAAAGACAGCTTTAACTCTGTCCCTGCATCCATTCCCAGTCTTAGTCTGCAGACCAGAGAACCCCTACAGACAGAATGCTACATCAAATAAATTCTGAGGTACAGCCATCACACAATATGGTTAAGTTGGAATATTTTTACTGTTTAATAATAGACAAAGTGGATATTTTATTTTGGAATCAAAGTGCTGTTATGTGGATTTATGGTTTATAAGGTTGGCGGTGTTTCTGAGTACTTTCTTTTCCAAAGTACATAAATATAAAGTGGTAAAAATTTTGGGTTTAGCTTATAAATGTAGTTAATAATCTGTTCAAACAATAAAAAATTCTATTTATTAATGGCCAAGAAATGTTAGGGGGGCTTGGTTTTTCTTCTTACAGGAGGATCATTTAAATCAGCTGGATGAAATGAATAGACAGTGAATATCACAATGGTTTGGGGGGGATCATGTGGAACTTCAGTTATTAATCCATTAAAGTCATTACTGCCTCCGAGTTTTATTTAAAAGTCAGGGTCTTTTTTTAGGATTTCATTAATGAGGAAGAGAACTATTTGTGTTTGATCCATCCAGTGTACGCATGGACGTGCACTCATGGACTGGCTGAGGGACCTTCTTCACGTGGGTTTGCGGCACTGAGCAGTGGGTAGGCAGTGACGTGCAAAAGCTCTCATGGACTTTGCATTGATTGTCCTGTTCTGACATCCTGGTTTTTACTGTGCTTACAATATATGCAAACACGTCAGGCAATTAGACATGTGAAGACCTGGTTCTGCTTCATTATTTGACTTCCTGCAACTAATAATGAGATTTTTGAAAGATTTAGTGCTATGCTATTGAGTATAAAAGAAGATTGGTGGCCTGTGCAATGGAGTTAGGTGTGGTAGATTAACTTTGTCCTGGCATCTGTATAGAAGCCTCTCTGTAGGTATTATCAGCTGTAATTGGCACTGTTGCCAGAAATAACATGGCAGTATCAAAAATGTGGGTGTTTTAAGGGTGTAGCTGGGGGACTTGAAGTGTTCGCTTGTTTGTTTAAATTAATAAAGACCCACAAGATTCTTTTCCTTTCCTAGGTTATTGTTGAATTTTGTAATTTTAATTCTTTTCAATATTCTTTTTAAAGTCTGCTGGTGTCCAAATTACATATAAGCAGCACATTGAAAATATCCACTTATGGGCACAGTAATGACCTAAAATGAAATAAAGTCCTAACAGGTGGTAATGACTAGAAATGATCAACAAAAGTTTTAAATGATGCCCAGGCAATGACTGTTGGATACTACAATAATGATTCATAGCATGAAAGTGAATTTTTATTCTCAGAAAGGTACAGGATATACCATGATTTTGAAATTCCTGGAGGAGTCCAGTGCATTGTGTTATTTACTACCTCTTTCCAGTAAAACTGTGGCTGTGAGAGTAAAGCAAGTTAGAGTAAGCATGTACTTGACCTCTGTGGGACTGATTTCTCCGACACTCAGAGGGTGGCTTGTAGGCCTGAGTGCTGGATACTTTTCAATGAATGGGTGACCCTGAGATCAGAATGGGTTACTAGGAAGGAGCAACAGCATAAATCTAAGATTAGTAACCCCTATGCTAAATACTTTAAAGGATCTCCCCATTGAAATTCTCAGTACATGCTTCACAAGGTCATTAAACCATCAACTGTAACTGTACTAAGAATTAAGAATATATTTTCCATTACATTTGTTATCTTAAATATGAAAATGTATATTCCCCTAAAGAAAAACGCTTCTGGTTATTTCCAAAAACCACACTTAACTGGGTCAATCCTGCACAGGGGCCGGTAGGTTTCCTGAGGAGTTATAATATGAGCATTAATAATCAGATTATTGGAAGTGATTGTAAAATTTGAAGTTTTAAGTTGTGCTGCTTACTTTTTGTGTTTCTGTTTTTGAACTAATTTCAATTCAGCAGTCAATTTCAGGGTGCTTTATAGACCTCTTCTGTATGCAGGTTTCTGTATGCATTACTCTGCCACATTGCCTGTGTTACAAATATTACTCATAATTTTTTGCACGTCTTTCCTTCTGAACATGAAAATTAGCACTAAGGCCTTAGGTTTGGCTTTAGAAAAGGCTTTTTTCAGTCTAAAGGAATCTTACGGTGTCACATTCAATCTCTCCTGTGAAAGTTAAATTTCTTTCTCTTCCTTCCTTTTATGTTCAAAAACTTAAATAATTTATTGCTACAATGGAATGTGTACTGAATCCAGTAACCAACAGAGGATGTGGAAAGATTTATTGGGAGAAACATTAAGAGCATTCCTGGCCAGGTGTATTTTATTTCTTTCTTGTGAAATGGAAAAAAAAAATATAGACCTCCAGCCAACTTCAGATATGGCTGGAAGCCCATTTGGAAAACAGTGTCTGTAATTGTGAAGTGCTTCTCAAGACAAACTGAGCAAAATATTATGAGGGGCACATAGAGATTTGGCATTGCTGAATAGCAAGAAGTGTGTTGTTCGATCTTGAAAGCGACTGCAGTGTTTGCTGTCTGAGTGGTTGCGAACACATGACTTCCGCTCTCCTCGTGCATTATACAGCAGTTTATACCCATGGGAAACGAGGGAATAAAAGTCCTACCGAATCCTCAGTCCATGACAAAAGATCCTGAAGGAGCAGGACCTAAGTACAACTCCTTGCTTGACTGATAGGAGGTGCTACTCAGTGAACTGCAGTATATAGATGTGGTGAACATTTTTATCCTACCACAATTTTTTAGAACTTTAATAAATAATTTTACTTCCTATTAGAATATATAACATGAATTTGTGGAGGGTAATCTTTTGCAGAGTTACAAATTGTAACAGCTTACTTATTTGTTGATTTTTAGGACAAAATGCTAGTTGAATACAAACATAATTTTTTTCAGGAATTGTAAAAGAATCAGTTAAAAACTAGCTATTTTTGATTCTATCTAGTTACCTCTCTGGCATGTTTCCTATAATTTACATAAATCACAAAGTTAATACAAGTATTAACATAGAATCATATACTGGTTTGGAAGTATCCTTTAAAGGTTAGTTATCTACTCCAGTCCTGCTGCAGTGAGCAAGGACATCTTCAACTAGATCAGATTGCTCAGAGCCCAGTCCAACCCAACCTTGAATGTTCAAGGAGTGAGGCATCCCCACCACCTCTCTGGGAAACCTGCTCCAGTGTTTCACCACCCCATCATAAGAACTTTCTTCTCTGTATCTAGTTTGAATTGACCCTCTTTTATTTAAAACCATTACCCCTTGTCCTGTTGCTACAGGCTCTACTAAAAGATCTGATTCCATCTTTTTCATAGGTCCCCTTTAAGTAATGAAAAGCTGCAATGAGGTCACCTCCAGAGCCTTCTCTTCTCCAGCTGCAACAACCCCAACTCTCTCAGCCTGTCTTCATAGAAGAGGTGCTCCAGCCCTCTTATGATTTTTGTGGCCCTTCTTTGGACCTGCTTCCACATAGAGAGTGTTCCAGGGACACCCTTCCCCTTTTGGTTTTAACTTCCACTTCAATTTCTTAATCTCCAGCTCCCCTCTGTGCTAGCTGAATAGGTAGGTCCCTTCAGGAGTTTTCCCATTCCTTAAAAAGCAGGTTTGGATGTTATGTTTCTGTACAAATTGTGGAAACAGTTTCTTCTTTCTCCATTAATCTGAGTTTCTTAAACGTTCTCTGGAAAATTCTTCCTTCATGCAGTGTCTGAATAAAAAAAGAGGGGAAAAGATACAGATTCAAACTGCTCCATCCTTCTACCCTGGGCAGGAAGCTGTATCTGCACCCCATTTTACATTCTCATACTCAGGACCCTCATGATGAGTTTCCTTGATCTGTCTGTTCCACTGTATACCAGTCCTTACTGGCAAAGCCTATTGCATCCAGTTTTCTCCATCATGGCTATGGAGCACAGCTCTTGATTTCTCTTTGTAGCTCCCCTTCTGTATTTATAAATTCTAGGTTCTCCCTACCCTAGAGTTTTATAGACCTTTCTTTTTCTCTGTTGCTTCACAGAAATTGTTCCCTCCTATTTCTCTCTCCAGGGATGTCTCTGTGCCTGGCTACACCTATTGCTATTTTCCCAGTGTGCAAATGGAAATGTTAGTGGTAGAAAGAGGCCAACCTTTTATATCCAATACAACTAAAACTACTTGGTGATTAGACAAAAGACTCTTTCAAATGTGGAGTGCTCAGTTAGAAGCACAGAATCAATGTCTCAGTTTATTACTGTTTCCTGTATTGGTTTCTATACTTGCCTATCAAAACTAGACTAATTTTTGAAGTTACCTCATACAG
This sequence comes from Lepidothrix coronata, assembly GCF_001604755.1. Lineage (NCBI taxonomy): Eukaryota > Metazoa > Chordata > Aves > Passeriformes > Pipridae > Lepidothrix > Lepidothrix coronata. The sequence continues at coordinate 742,374 of NW_016690453.1, forward strand.
AGATCAACTTAAACCAGTGAAGTCCCAGTGCTTAATTGCCTTTGCGTTAATAAGTTTGTAGATTACAGATGGGATTCAGTAAGTGCTTACAGTTGCAGGTCTTTAACTAAGATACTCAATTAAATCTGCCATTTTTTCCATGTTTTCAAACTCAACATTTTTACTGCCTTTTAGATTTTAAAAATCAGTTAGGAAGCAAGTGGTCTCTGGATAGATGGCATTAATTCTAGTAGGTTTGCATCATGGAGATTGGAGAAAATGGTTATTACTATGAAATTGTGCTTCCTTAAAATACAAGTTTTAGAAGTTCTAATAAGTACAAATAAATGGTTTTATTTGTTTCAACAATCATATGGTAATTTGACATATGTGAAAATTGATTTTAAATATTTACTTTTCCTACTTTTGTAAACATATTGTTTTCCCTCCTCTCCCCTTTTTTTTTTCCAGGACCCTTCACTTCTTCAGGAGACAGTAAATTCTGCTGCTGCTCTTATCATGGCATTAATAAAGGACAGAAACCCAGAGCTGATTGGCCAGCTGTTGGTAGCATAAGACCATAAATCATGTGTAGCTTTTGGAAACCTTTGTTTTTCATCATCTATTTACCAAAGGTCTTAAGTCATTTTACTCTTTGATTAAAACTATGGATTTATGCCATTTACTATTAAGGTCCTTTAACAGCATATTTTTGATACTTAAAATGCAAGTCTGATATTATGTATAAAGTGTAATAGAAAATACAAATAATTCTGAGATACACTGGGTACATACTGTGAGGAATGATACTGAAATGTTTTTTAAGGTACTGATCATTTAAAAAGGTGCACACAGGACACCAAAGCATTCATGCAGAATTGTCTTTAAACATGTGTGTGGTTGTACTCTAGGACTGCATGACTTAAATTTTATTTAAGATAAATTAATCCTAAAGCACAGCTTATCTACTTTATATGAAATTATTTAAAAATTGTTGCTGTAATACCTATCAGTGAATGCAGAGTTCATTATAGAGTGTAGCCTTCCTGACATTAAAAGAAACACATATTGCAAGAAGTGTGGGAAGGGTCAGGTCCCCATCCTCTGTGAAATGAAGGTAACCTCAAATCAAAGAAAAGACATGCATGGGACAACAAGGTGCTAAACCCCAGTTTTCCATATGCAGTATGCTCTGGCTGTAGCCTTTTGGTGCTACACTTCTTCCAGTGCCCACGTGCCATCATTCAGAACTAGCTCCTGTAGCACCACTGAGTTACTGTAGTGCAAATACTCTGTTTTTGCACATCTGTGTATGTATATGCATGTATGTGTGTATGAATGCTCAAAGGGTGAGAAAAGGGTTAGGACCGAAAAAAAATGTTTCACTACCCAATCTATAGGTCATGGAGAAATAGGAAGGTTCTGTTAGCTCAGCTGTGAAAATACGATTTTCGTCTCTTGCTGATTAACATATGTTTGTATTAAATAGTAGTCAAGAGACTAGGCCTTATGAATTCAAATATATGCTCCATGGTTAGTCAAGTGTGCACAATTGGGACAGGAAGATGAAATGGTGAATGATTATTATGTGGAGTATCTCCAAGTGTCACAACCATTAAGAGCAATACAAGAAGAGTCCCTGAAAACATCTGTCCCTCCCTATGCAGCAGACTCAGGAATTGCATCTCTCTTGCAATTTGTGAAGGGGCTAGGTTAGTGTCTTGCGTACCTGCTGTGACTAGAATACAGTCTTGGAGCAGTATTCCCACAAGAAGTGTTCAGTGAGTCCCTGATTCAATCTGTCCTGAGTGAGAGCACTGTCAGTTCAGCAAGTTTCCCTCTAAAAAGAGCATTCCTCCCCTTACTCCCACCATGTTCCACACCCTCTCATGCTCTGCACTTGGTTCCCTTCCTCTTTCCCTTGACATGACTATCTATAATGCTAGTTTAAATCCCTTTTAGAAGCTGATCTTGATCCCAAAACTTCCTTCACTGCATAATAAAATAAAGAGGTTTCAGCTGAGGATTCTGTATCCAAAGCAGACCTTTTCTTCCACACAGAAGTCATGCAAAGACAAGTAACAAAGTTCTTGTACATCATCTGCTTTTTTCTTTGCTTCTTTCTCCTCTCTACTTTGATTAATAATTTGTCCTTTCTGTCATTGTATAACATAAACATTCATATTAGCTTTTTGTATGGCTATACAATAGGCATATTTTGTTCATTCATGTCTGTTCATATGCAGAGTATGCAAATAAGTGAAGAACTAAAGAATTTATTACTGGTATTCATAATTTAACAGGACAGCTTTCACAAATAAGTTTTCTGAATTTGCTTTTATATTAATAAATTTGATGAAAGAATTCGTTTCACAGGCTTTTAAAAGACATGATGAAAGATGTCTCTTTGAGCGTATTTTGTGATTCTTTTTTTCTTGAAGACTAAAATACAATGTGATGTGTTTTCCTCAATTAATAAGCAAGTGAATTTAGAACATCCATAATGTTTTCTAGCCACTCTAATTTACATCATGATATTGCCTTAACGCTGGTTTGTGTGTAACATCATTTGCTTAAACAGAACCTTTTATTTTTTAAGGTGGTTTTACTTACATTCTCCTAAAAGGATTTCCATCCAATTAAAAATGATACTGCAATGAATTGCTGTAATGAAAAAATATAGTTGTTTATGGACTTATTTTGAAAAGAAAACAGACAACGCACAACAAAAAGTAAATGTTGGGTCATCAAATATACTTAGTACTAATCTTAAAAGGAAGATAAGATTAATTGCTAATGTACTGTTAATCATTGCATTATGGATTTTTTAATCGTTAACAATCTTTTCAAATAATCTACAACCACTGAAAAATCTATTTTGCTGGAAGCAAATACACCAACAACAGAACTACTAAAACAGATCATGAAATACTAGAACTGCAGTAAAAAAAAAAAAACAAAGAGAAACTGGACTGTGATTAATGCTATTGTGTATCCAAGCCAAATTGAAATGGTCTTTTGGGTGATTGTTAGTACTTACAATGGGAATAAAAATATAAAATGAAATTAAGAAACTGTTTGATTGTTTTTTGTCTGTGCATAGCTTCTCACAAATAGCAGTATACATGAGAAACTTGGCAGCCTTTTGTACAAACATGCTGTTTTGAATTTAACTAGTGAATCAGTCACCACCCATATTGCTTTGAACATTTGGACAGAGATAACAGAATATAAATAAAAGCTCAGACTCTGCCAGCCTTGCTTACCTTACTCCTTAAGCACTCTAATTAGTATTCCTTGGGTAGTGTTCATTAGAAAAGAGAATGCAGAATATGGCCCTAGAAATGCTTTTTGTAACTGCCAAGTCGAGTAAATTAGATTTGTATACTGAAACTAACCTACTTCATGGAAAATCTGAAATTTAAATTACTTTTTTTGTCTTGGAAGTCAAGCAGAAGAATTCCTACTTACAGTCTTTCTTTCTTTAGCTTTTCAGGCTGCCTAGCTTGAAAAAAAAAATGGTTTGATGGTCCTCTAAAAATGGCTGAAAGAATGAAAGGATAGAACATGGTGAAATTAAAAACCAAAAACACCCAACACCCCAAAACCAAACCAAAAAGCAAAGAGAAACAAAGTGAAATGTTACCCTATTGCAATCAGTGGCATAGTAGAGTCAACTTTAGTTGACTTTAAAATGCCACAATGAAGCTTTTAGCTCATCTTGATAATTAATGTAGGCTGCAGAACAAAAAGTGTTTCTGGATGCCGTGAAGCTTTTTGTGCATTCAAATTTGTATTTCTGTGTGACATCAAAGTCTCGTCATTGCCACAGTGCTGTTGTAGATGTCACCCAAAGAGAAGTTTCCAAAGACATGTAAGGTTTCCGATTACTACTTGGGACTTTCTGAGGATACAGCAAGTTTTCCTGTCTGTAGGTCACTCCACCAGAGAAGAGACATACTTTGTTTGCTCTGTTCTCCATGTCTAGGACACTTGCTACTGCTCACTGCTTTTTGCTTGGGTTTTATGTATGAAGAAGAGCACATTCACTACCAGACATGCAAAAGCTTTTTATTTTCTATCTCCTTTCTCTTCGTCCATAACTTTGATCTGAAAAATTCTGGTTCATGTTATAAAGCGTCCACCAAGATGTGCAGACAATGGATGCTTCCCTTCATTCCTGTTGAGGAAGGTTTTGGTGCTCAGGAATAGGCTCATATTAACAGTGTTCCTTTAGGTGCCAGAGGCTGGGGCCAGAGTTACCTTTGTCCTGGATCAGTGTGACTGCTCTGATGATTGTAACAACTGGGTGTTATGGGACAAATCGAGCCCTTCAGAGTATTAGTACTGCCTCAACCTCATGGTTTTTAAGATTGCTGATTATTCTCTCTGGTCTAGATGCCAGACGCACTAATCTTATTCCTGTCTGACTGGAAAAAATCCAGTATTTAGTTATTAGATTGATTAATTCAGATGCATAGTTTAGTAGATGGTCAATTCTTCTCCTTGTATAGGTAATGATAGAATGGTATTCAGAGGACTTTCCTCCTGTTTGTTTCAAAAATCACTTATTAAAATCCCAACTAATTCTCACTGAAACAAGGAGAGCTGTTGAGACTTCTAAAAAGAACAATATCTTCAAGGGCTCGCATTGGTAAAATCTCTTATGAAATTTTAAGGTATAAATATATATATTATTTTTATGTTCTAGAAATACGTAATTATAACATGAAAAGAAGTTCAGCTATAACTACAGTTATATTTAAGGCCAGTCTTGAAGAGCTGAATTCCAAGAGACTTAAAAAACTGCTTTCATTATTCCTGCCCAACTCAATCAATCCAGTCTTTAGCACCGCACCTGATTTTGAATAATTTGTAATAGCACCCAGTTCCGTGACTGGTGCCCTGCTCTGGGTGCCTACAATGAGATATCAAGGTAAAGAATGAAAATGGGTTCAAATCTTTGTGGCCCAAATGCCTGCACTTTCAGCTTCAGACTGGTAATTTTTTATGACATCCATCTACCTCGGCCCATTCCCCAGCCTGGTTGTTTACCACAATTCAGTTTGTCTTGTGCTTCTGGCAAGCAGCAAGGGAAAGAAGCAGTCACTGACACTGCATTTTTTCCCAGTGTAAGTTGATTTTGATTGACAGGACCGTAAAGCTCCTTTTAAATATACGTTTTCCTTCATTATTTCTTACAGGAATACTCAATTAGTTGTGAGATCTAAAAAACACAATTGCAGCACCTGTGCTGAGGAAACAGGCCCAACTGTGAAAATACATTTATGACAGAATATAGTTCCTTGCCTTGCATACACAAACCTGGGGAGCAAAGTGACATTTCTTATTTTATTTATTCCAAGGTTAATTTAAGTATACTTTTCAGTCTTTAGATTTAAATGGATCTTGTCCTTTCTCCTGCACCTATTCCTGTCTCAGAAACTAAAATTATAATTCAGTTAAAATGCCACAACACTGAATTATAACACAGTTACAAAGATAAATGAGTAAGGGACTTGGACAAGGAAAAAGTGATATGAATTTAAATAACATGGAGAAGCAAGGAGTCAAGAGAGAATATACCAGAGCTCCTCCAGATGGCAAAACTTGCAGAGGGGACCCCTTGAATGGCACAATAGGCTAAGAGCTGCGGGCAGGAATGCCTTCCAGATTCAGTAGCACTTGAGGTGGCAGCTCAATAAGGCATTTTCCTGTTCAGCAGCAATTTTCGATGATCATATCCCTTGGTTAGTTGTTTGTTGCTACTTCTTCATCTCCTTCTTTTGCATTACTCTGCCTCCTTCCTTTTGTTTCTGTTCCTCAGACTGGACACTTCAGATTTCACATTTTCTTTTCATTTCAGCCATTCCTGTCTTCTCCTGCACCCTTCTCTCATCCTTTCCCCCCCCCTTCTGTTGCTTATTCTTTCTCTCTGTATTTGTCACTCTTTTTCCATTCCTCCCAGCCCACCATCGTTGAAGGAGACGATTCTCCGCTCCCTTCAGTCCACAAGCCAGGCCGTGGTCTGGCATCAGAAACCCTTCCTCGCTCCTGGATCGAGAACTGAGGCGTTTGGGCTCTGGCACCTCCGCGCTGCTCACAGCTGGGACCAAAAACAGATGTCACTTCCGCTGCCAGCTGCCGGGAGATGAGCAGCAGCTGCCTGAAGGGACAGACCTCCTGCGTGGCAGCTGCTGGGCTGACACTGAATGCCACTTATTATCTGGCGTCAAGCTGCAGGCAGAGCCATCCCACTGAAGGGGAAATAATCTGCTCCAAGGTCAGGCTCCCCCTTCCCCCACTTCAGTAGCCAAACTTGGGTTTGTAAAGTCAGCACCTAGTCAAGGAGCCAGATTTGCAAATCTATCAGTGGCAGCAACAACAAAAAGTGAAAGAAGAGAAGCCAATCCAGGTACAGCTTGTAGTCCTGGCAAGTGGGAAAAGTATGTTTTCAATTACTAACCAGTGGCTTTGCCAGGAGTTGCTCAGAGACAAAAAACAAGGAACCCCACGATGCTGTGTTAAGCAGTTCCTTTCCACAGCAGAGACACAGCCTCATTGAAGCTCTACTCAAGTCAGTGGGACTGAAAGTTCCTTGCAGTGCATTCAGGAATGCATGGCATCTCCTCCCTCCGGCCATCTTCAGCTAACCCACACATAACCATACTGGTTATGCTGGGGTTTTATTATTATTATTATCATCATTATTTTTATTGTGCTGCAGTTTTAAGTGTGTATTTATGCTGTGCTCAACTCCCTTGCCATTTGGTGGGGCAACGTTATGGTCTTGATTAATACCAACTACGTCTTGGAATTTAGTTGTGACTCCAGCTTAAGCACCCACAGGCCTATGGTACTTGGGGTTATAGGGGCACTTCTGAAGGGCAGTTTGGAATTTCAAATCTCTTTCAATACTCACTGTGAATCCAGTGACAGTACAGTAAGCCTAAAAAGATGATTTTGTGCACGATTAGAAGAAGCCTTGATCTCATGACACTGTGTTTTGTCCCTCTCTCCTGTACATTGAGGGCTGTGCTGCTGTGTAGCAATTCAGTTGAGGAAGCTGAAAACCTGTTATCTGGCTGGAAACTAACCCTACAAAAAGTGATTAGTTTTCACCAGTCACCAGGTGGGATGTCTTTGGGGGAGGAGGTACTTCGTGATTCCTGCTGCAAAGGGATGTGCTGGAGGCATGTAGGGCTGCAGCAACAGAATCATCTCAGTTGTACCATAGGGCACTAGTTTTGTAACTTCGCAGTCTCAGGTCCTGCATATGTTGAGGACAAGATGAATATTTGTTATTCTAACTCTGTTATTCCCCTTCTGCAGACAAGGGCGCATACGTAGGTGAAGCGCAGGATGGCCAGACGCTGTACGTGGCTCCTCTCTTTGGCTGTCACGTACAGACTTTGTGAGCAGTGAAGTAAGCCCTGGTTGTGTGTTGTGACATGCAAACCTCTCCGAAAATGATACATCTGAAAATGCTCAGAGGTGAACTGCATTCCAGACTGGTAGGTCAGGATAAGAAAAGGAAGGAAGGAAACGAGGTGTCTCTCGCTCCTTCTTGGGAGTGGCTGCTTACAGCAGATCAAAGAAGTACTTTTATGATGGATATTTCAAGAAAAGCTGCAAAATGCCTTGAGTGCACAGCACAAAAGGCACATTACATCTCCTTAGTTGTTTTGTTGGGGTTTTTTTCTGCTTATTCTTTTAAAGCAACTGGCTTCACCGACTTTGGTCTTTAATCCTGCTTTTGATTGTGCACCCTTGTGTAGGCAGCTCCACAGAGCTGTGGAATGTGCAGGATTTGTCCAAAGCTTTGCTGCACCACAGCATGGTTACTTATGGTTACTTACAGTGTAAGGACGGGCATTACAGTGGCAGCAATGCACCCTCTGCTGGTGTTCATCACTATTTTATCCAAAATCTTCCCCGAGTTAACTATTGACAAACCCTGCTGATGGTAGAGGAAGGGCCAATATTTTCCTTTCCATCTTTGCTGATTCCAAGCAGTGATAACGTGAGGTGTTGAGATGAGCTGAAAGAACACTCAGCATGGTGTGGACTCTGCAGCCATTGGCCCCCATAAGCCCCAAGGTCTACAATGTGAATAACAAAGATGGAACTACCTTCAAGAGGAGGCTGAAAAACACCCTTAGCTTGTGAGTTAATGGAAAAATGGGGATTCATGCTATCAGGTTGTGTGGGTGGAAGACGGCAAAACATTTGTTATCGTCTGGGACAGCTCTTGCCAACATGTACCTGCCTCAGGCTGGATTCTTGGTAGTGGTTTTTTCAGACCTTTTTCATTGCTCTCAAAACACGCACTTGACTCAGATTTGTTTCAGATTTCTGGAAACCCTAAATTACAGATGAAATGGGCAAGTTCTGGACAATTCTGTGTTCAAATTATGAATCTTCAAGTGCTTCTTTGAATGCTGTTTTGTACTTTAGTGAAAATCTCTGCGCTTTTTTTTTTTTTTGAGTCTTAAGCCAAATTTGATTAAAGTCTTAGAAGCATCAGAAAAAATTTAGAAAATAGCTGCACTGCACTGTGATGGATGTGGTCAGTGACTTGAGTGAGCATTAATGAATGTCTGGGGGTTTTCAAAAGTGGCATTAAGTGGGAAACAGATAAAATGTCAGCTCATCCTGCATTAACAATCTTGTATGCAAATTAAAAAAAAAACAAAACCAATGTTTTTAAGTGTGAAGTAAAGTGGGAAAGAAAATCTCAGTAAAAAGTGACATCCATTAGATTAAGCAAAGATAAGAGAATGATTTCTAATCCATGATTATCATATCCTTTAGAATGAATCTGATAATTTATGTTCTTTATTAGGTTTGTATTTTTTCCCAAAAAAGCAATCAGATGGTCCTCAGAGGATATTTCATGACTAAAATGTGATACTGTAAACATTCAGTGTGGAAGAAATCGAAGTTGTAGAAAATTGTGCTGCAGGCAATATTGCCTTGTAAGTAAAACACTGTGCCCTTCAGTAGCTCTTTCATGCCCTCTGCAGTTAAAACTCTGTTTTGTGTCTGTGCAGTCAAAGTGTGTTTTTCCTGGTCATGGAATGTAGGGTTATTGAAAACTGTAGAACAGTAAATACTATGGGAATTTTTGGGGGCTCCCTGTAGGGTAGGTCATGACTCTTATTATACACTCACATTACCAAGCATTGGGCTAAGGCAGATGATCCTGTACTTTCACAGCAGTACCTCTTATATAGCAAGAGCTGAGAGCACAGAAGTAAACAGAGGTGCCCTCCTGTATGAGATCTTTGCTGGTGCACGCTAGGTTGCACTACATGCATGGATCCATCTCCACTGAGATTAAACTGATTAAACTGATTTTCATGCATGTTTGCTATCAGGTAGAAGTTATGTACAGATGACCGTATAAACTGCTTTAAAGCAACAGTGAGTCTCATCGTTACATGTAACTTTTTAGCATCACTTTCAGAGAGTGCTGATCATATTTATGTATAGAATCATCTGAAGCAATTCATCCTACTCAAAACAGTTATAAAAACGGGTGAGGAAAAGTGTCTGATTTCAATTGATTGTACCTCAATTACAGAGAGATATCTAACTTTTGGATATATAAAATTGTAATATAGTGAAACATACTCTTTCTATTTAATTTTGAAGAGAAATGGATGAAAGAAGAAATATTCACTCTGATGGAAATAAGGACTGTAAGTAGCTTTTGTAGGTCCTACTCTGGCAAAGCATTTTAGCATATATGTATAAAAGCATGCCATGCTCATTATCTATGGAAATGCCTCATGTATATGAAAATAAAAGTTTTATCAGAAGATAGTCTGAGGAATATGTTCTTCCCTATTTCTACAGTGCCAAAGGTCAGTCCTGAGGTACTGAAGAAAAAGATCAGTCCTGAAGTACCAAGAAAAGGACTCTTGGGGAGGAAAGAACAAGTATGATATAATTAAGTGAAAGAATTAACAACAGCAGCAGTAATAATAATTACCATGAGAAAAAGAATTGAAGCAAAAATCAGCAGTGCTGAGAAGATGATCTGTTTAAAACATCAAAGATGTATTGTCATACTTATGACATTTTTCAAGAGTGACTGCTGGTTACTGACTCTGGTATAGACTTCCACCATGGACTAGAACAGGTAATTTCTTGCTTGTGCCTTCAGGTTCTCTGTGTGTGTATGTATATATATATATATGTATACATTTTTATATATATATATATGGCTCTGGGCTATGGCTCTCACTATCATTGCCATGATCACTAGAAGAAACAACACTTGGACTCAGACACTGGTCTAATGAAAGTATTTCTGAAGAAACTAATATATTGCTATAAATTGAATGCATTACTTTGGGTTTCTCATCTTGATTGAGACTTTTAAAACAGTGACTCTTCTTCAAGGAACTTCATAGCCTAAATAAACCACCCAACAGGGAGTGAGGCTGGACACAGGTGCTGTGAGGAGACTGGGGAAGGCCAAGAACCCAGCGACTGCTTGAAGGAACACAAAGTCCCAGGATGGTGAGGCCAATGCCAGATCACAGAGACCCCTCAGGCCCCCACTGTATCTCACTGACCTCTTCTCTCCCCATAAAAGAGCAAAGTGTGTGTATTGCACGTGGTCCCATGTTTCAAGTACAGACCAGAGAGTCTGGTTTGCTGGGCACTAGTCCCACTCAGGGAAAGATGAGCACTGGCAGGCTGGTAAACATCAATATGCTTCAGCCTCTCCCTCTGTGCAACATGAATAATAGCTACTTCACAGCAGCATTTGCTACAGTGAATATATTCATATTTATGAAGTCTTTTGTAAATTGAAAATCATAAAAGCTTAAAACTGCTGTCTTGTAAAATTTATTACTGCTGAGATGATACTTGAGTGCCAAAAACAACTCTGTGTATCAGAGAACCCTTGATTATCCAGTTCAACCATGGAAATATCACTTTGCCTGCATTCATTTTTGGTGGCTCTAGAGATAATAGGTGGTATTACTCATGTACCTGAAATACACGCAAGGAGCTTGGACCACAGAATTTATCAGTGTATTAAAATTACCCAGCCATGTTTCTCATTTGACTCATTCGATGTTGTGCAGTAGATTTATGAATGCTCATCCCTGTTTATGAGCTGCATCAGCAACATGAATTGAGCTGAAATCCCTCTTGGACAGACCTGGGATTCTCACCTCACACTGAACTGTGTTTTTTTTGAAAACATTTAATGGAGGAAACTGGACTTCCAACTTGTGTGAGCAATGCAAGGGGAGCAGGGCTGATCAGGGTGTGTGTAATCCTGCCAGGCCTGGGCTGTGCCCCCCACAAATGGAGACTGGGGCTGGCTGGGGGCCAGCTTGCCCCCCACCTGAGGAGAGGGCTGGAGGACAGGCTCCCCCTGCTCCTTGCCTGGCATCCATTTCCAGGCAGAGCCTCCTTCTTGATCTCTGCACAGGCTTTGCTACAGGTACCTTGTACCCAAAGCCCAACCCAGATCCCTGCTCAGCTCACCCCTATCCTAGCAGACCTGACTGGGATGGTGGCTGAGCTCAGGATCATGCTCTCCTGAGGGACCCTCAGCAGGGAACAGTCCCTGCATCTCTCCACCGCTGCCTGTTCTCTGCCCAGGGGTAAGGCTGATATTTGGTAGGATGATGAGGAGAAAATCCTTGGGAATCTTCCACTTGAATGAATTTTTTGGAAGAAAACACAGTCTTTACAAAGTTGAAATGATCTATAGAACCAAATCAGAATAATTCAGGGTTCCTAGATGGCTTAAAACACATGGGCTTCAATCAATTCACCAAAGCCACAGCCTTGCATTTCTGTGTCACTGTGCTGACATTAGAGGAGAGCAGCTCAGGCCATCATCCCCATCCCTGCTGCTGTCCTCTGCCAGGTGCCCGAAGGACACCATCTTCCACAGTGCAACACAGACCTTCCTCTAAGCAAGCTGCGGGTGTTGGGGGGAGACTGGACAACTCTTGAGCCTTTGTGAAAGATATTTGGCTGGGCAGACTACTCTGTAGGCAAGATGTGGCATTAAACTTAATATTCCTCCCATAGGGCAATACGCTGTTATAGGGGAATGCAGTTTAATACTAGTTTAAGACAAAGCATTTGAAACAAGCTGTATTTGGATGCTGAACTATGTTTTACTTTGAAAATACTCAGATGTTTCAACGTTTCCCTTTTCTCTCATTATTCATATCAAGAGAAAATGCAAGTGCTGCTTTCTGGCTTTGATTTAGATTGAAGATACTCAAGTGTCAGACTTCATGGAGGGACAAAAAAAATCATCTGTGCCCCTCAGCTCCTGCTGCAGAGCGATGGTGAGAGGGATGATGGAGAGGTATGCTGGGGACAGTGATGGGGGAGAAGGGGGCTGTGCCCCAAGGCACACAGAAAGGGAGGGAAGGAGAAAACAGGATCTCTGGAAGCACTTGAGAGTCACAAAGAAATGGACTGAAACTCTAACATACTGAGTAAAAGGAGAGAAAGTAAGTAATGACGGGACTAAGGTTATTCCTGCGACAAGCGGACGGTGTTACCCCTTAAAAGCCTTTTCAGCAGGATACTCCTGATCAACGCGGCGGTAAATAGCGGGTAAATGCAGGGTACAGGGAGCAAACCCGTCTGGGAGAGGGCGAGGAGCGGGCGGGCTCGCCCTGCAGGGGGAGTCGAACACCAGGAATGGGAAGAGTGCGGGAGCGGCGGTGGCTCCCGGCGGCTCCCGCGGGCGCTCCCAGCCCGCGCTGCCGTTTGTAACGCACACCTCCTCACCTATTGAACTCTTTAGCAGCTTAGCCCTATTAGCTGTGATTTATATGCTGTATGTGATAAAGGTTAGTTGATGGGTTTAGCTAATGTAAAGTAGTCCATGATATTATGAGGTGGATGTGCGTGTGCGGGGGAAAGGGCGGCCTCCTGGCACGTACCAAGGTTCAGGTTGTGAACTTGCAGCTGAGGAACGGCAGCCTAAAATCTCTGCTCGCTGATGTAGTCAGTCCCGGGCTCATGGGTAGCTCCATGAAGCTTAAATCGTATTAAAGCTATTTAAAAAGCGTATTTGAGCTTAAAGCTTAAAACAAGTGACTCTATTGTTCAGCCAATCCTACACAGACATTTTTTAAAATTACATCTGTGATAATTTATTATCTTAAAAATAATGTCATACAATCACATGTTAATGGCTAGGGATAGAACCAGCAAAGGCTGAAGCTGTATATGTGTTCAACAGCAAAGTACTTGTTTTTGGTTCTCACTTGTCCTCTTTCTTTAGGATGGTGTATGCAGAAGGAGTGGGCTCTTCCCAAGTGGGTGCAGTGCCGTATTACCAATGACAATCTACAGCCAAGAGAGCTGCACCTGGTGTGTAGCTTAGGGAAACAATTACCAGCTCCTCAACTGTTGCCAGGGCCAAGCAGGGATTGAGGGAGCTGCAATAGCTCCCTGTGATCTGTCTGGCACACGCTGAAAGTACGCGCACATGCACAGAGGCACGTTCAGAATTGCACCTGCACACATGTTAATTTATAGGTCCTGTGTTTAAGCCAGGGCTAGTCAGTGTTATTCTCAGTTGTCACCAATCTCTTCATTCTTTTGCACTGTTGGTTGCATCCACTTATTTTAAGCGCTAGTGCTAGAGGTGTAGGTAACAAGTGCCTCACCCCATTTCGGAGAAGATTCATAGCTCCAAGTTGATTGGACTCCTTTGCTTAATGTTAAAGTCATCTAATGACTACTTACATGTAAGATGTATGGCAATATTCTAGCTGTATCAGATTGCTGTATTCTTGATCTTATTAGATTAAATACAAGTGCTGATAAATGACAGACTCCCTTTCTCCATTTATTTGTGAGAATATACCACATTCTTCAGACAGGCCTTTTTGAGATTTCACACATTTTACCCAATCATCTCTTTTCAATTTTTTTTTACCTATTTGACACAGAGGTTGAAGTTTTCCAGTAGTTACTGTTAACATTAGCTTAAACAAGTACCTAATAAAAGTTAATTATCAGTGGCTCATATGTAACACTTTGCTTGGGAAGATCCCCAAGTACTTTATAAACATTCATTAAAGGTGACAGCAAGCAATGTGTAATAGCAAGGGAGAGCTGTTCCCATTTTGCTGAGAGACAATTTCTTGGTCTTGATATACCCACAGCCTTGACAGTGAGATAATGCAATTGCACTGCTTGACTGAAGTACACGCTCAAGAATTGCTGCTACCTCTGCCCTCACCTTTCCTTACAATAGTTTGTTCCTGTGACTCCCCCTGCATAATAGCTCATTGGCTATTTCTACAGAAGACTGTGACAATCCAGCTGTTTAAAGGATTTAGCTAGGTGTTGCATCAAAAACAAACATGGCTATGCTTGGATCCCAGGTACTCCAACTAAAACCCATAGTGTCCACACTAAAGATCAGAAGCTTACTCCAGATAGAACTGGTAAAACAGCATATGGTATACCTATCTCTTTGTATATGCTGTTAATAGAAAGAGAAAACAGCTGCTGAAATTGAAACTCTTCCTCGTACTTTCAGTCACTGACTGTCCAGTGAAGCTCCCCTAAGTGGGCAGTTTTGACCACCTGGAATCAAGTAAATAAATTGTTCACAGAATGCCACTGTTCTCCACACTAATAAAAGGACATATTGAAAGCAACTGAGGAATCTCAGCTGCCTGGGTGAAGGACTGAAAAGGGTATAATTTAAAGTAATGGTTGCATAAATGAGAGAAATAAATTGAAGCAGAAAGAAAATATGCCCAGATATCCCCCACAGTAACCCAGTAGTCCAGCCATACCATACAAGGTGTTGCTTGTGGAGATTGTAAACAATAACCATGAAACAAATCAGCTTCCTGCATATTGTATTGGGTTTGCACTTAAAAAGCACTACCTTCTGCAAATCTTAACAGCTCATGTGCAAAAGAGGTCTGAAATGATTCTGTTAATTTGATTCTTCTGTTAACCTGGCTTCTGTTACTTGTCATCCCTCAGCAATATATTCCTTTGCATGGTATTGAAGGAAAAGGAGCAGATACCAACAAACAGCTTGTTGCACAACCCTGAAAAGCCTGGGGAGAGCTCTCATGGTGACTTAACTTGGAAAGAGATTGGTGTGGTGAATAGCTATGGGTTTTCTCCTCAGGAAAAGAGGGTCCATACAACATTGTTTGAAAGAAGTATTGATTTCTGCAACAGTTTCTCTTCTTTGGAAGAGTCCAAAATCTCTGAATGTTGGCCATTTTCTCAGGTCCAAAAAGATAACAAGAGCAGAAGTTTTGACAGATTGTTCAAGGTACTTTATCAGATTTCTTCTGAGGAACAGAGACCAAGAAATTATATAGCTCAGTAGGGGCCAGTAAAAACACTGTACTCTTACCCTCTGAAGTGGAACAGGATTGAAGTCACGTGTATGACCTATGGTAATCTCCAAACAAGTTACTATAAGAACAGCAAAATTCTTAAGATAAAGGCTTATGAGTTGTTTTGGCTGACATGCCACACTGTAGAGATTTCTATCCTTTAGAGATCTGTGCACAGTTCAGGTGTAGAAGCTTACAGTAGCTTCAGGGAGGGAGAGATCTGGGAGCCCACTTCCAGTACTTGCCAGGTCAAGGCCTTCTGGCAGCTCCTGGTCAGCTGTTCTCCTTTCCAGGCTGTATATCAGCCTCAGTTACACATCCTGCTGGCCAAACTCCCTTCTGGTATGGCACCTGCAGAGCTCCTCTTCCCTTTATGGGCAGATACTGTAAGCCTCAAATCCATCATCTCCAGCCCCATACTTTCATGAGCTTCAGGTGTGCTTTTCCAGTTAAAAGCCTCTTCCTGTTACCTTTTTTCTGGTCTTCTTTGAAATGACCCCAGTTTCCACAGGAGACCAGAAACCTTATCTAGAAACTCTCTCTTCTATTTCCTAGAACAATACTACCCACACCTTTGATTTTTTTCCCTCTCCTGCTCTTTAATATCAGAGACAAGGCTTTTCTTCTTGTTTTTTAATATAATTCTCTTCCACCTGGTACAGCTGCATGTGGAAAGGTCCCTCAAATACATGGTGCTATGAGCTTCTGGGCTGCTTTATTGTCAAGAGAAGTCCATTCTGAATGTTAAATAAGCTTACAGAGAGATCAATAGGTGCTCAGAAATTAAAAAATACTCAATTTTAGAGCTAAATCCTAGTAAAAATATATGCACAAAGACTGCATATATTAGATATATAGTATGCACTTATATCTATCTACTTATAAAATCTACAATCTATAATCTATATATAAAAAGTGTATAGATTCAGTTATATGCTTATATATATTTGTTTGCATTTTAGTGCCTATAGGCCTAGGAGAAACACATGTAAACAATATGCAGTTTGGGGAATGAAAATAGAACCTGTCAACATTTAAGATGTTAATGTTTAAAACCAGACTGCCGGTGAGTAATAAAAGAGGCACCTTCATCAGACATGTTCACAAATATAATGATAACCTAAGTCTGATTAAGCCAGATGTCAAACATGAAAGAGCAGGCAGGAAGGTTCAGGAGGCTGAGAACAAACATGAAGATACCAGGATCTGGAAGGCCATGAAGAGTGAACTATGTTGAAATGAGATGGTTAAACCTGAGTTGCACTGAATAAGCTCTAGTTTCTTATTTTAATGCTTTGTGGGTGGACTAACACAAAATGTTTACTCTCTAGACTTGGCAGGCTCTTATCTTTCACCTAAGAACAGCTTGCTGAGGCATTTAAAAACAGTACTGACAACACTGAACAGACAAAGTCGGCAAACATTTTTCCCCAGTAGTAGTTTTTTTTTTCTCTCACCAGTCGCTAAAGCTGTCATAGTGTGTGGTGGGGTGTGGTGTGGCAAGGCACAGTACTGTATTACAGTCATTTTTTTAAGCATTATGAGAGCTAGAAAGCCATATGCCAGCTCCAATAGAAGACAGCTGCCATGGCCTATTGCATGGCTCTGAGGAGCTCTGCCTCTGTACCACCATGTATGATATAATTGCCTATTTATCTTATATGACACTATGTCTTCCTCTATATTCCTTTTCATTTGTTTGTGTAACCCTGTAAAATGGTGAAGGTTTCAATTATTATTAAACACATTATTGCAGAACTGCAAAATATAGAATAGTCTGATTTCATGAAGATTTATTTACTTGGTTAGGGGCTTTCTACTGTATCTATATGGAGGGACGCAATCCAAAAACTCTCCTGAGCCAGTGGGAAGACTTTCCAGGTCTTTAAAGGGCAGCAGAGCAGTTCTCAAGGTGGGTGAGATGATTAGTCTCAAATTCAATGTTTTGTGCAGGCAAACATTGGTTTTCAGTTCTACTGTCTTAAAATGAGGAAAAGTCACATAGGACAAAATGTCTTGCTCAGCTGATAAGGAAAGTTTCAAAGAAGGAATCCTTTCTGTTTAAACCAACTATATTTCTCGTGGACATTTCCAAATGATTCTTTGCCCCAGTCCTCCCCCCCAAGTTTGGTTTGCAGGAGGTACTGCAGCCCCTGCTTGCACAGGTGGTGTGAGCAGATCTGCCCAGTCTGCCCATAGCAGGAGCCACATCGCTGCCACATGATGCCATGGTCACTAGCAAGGAAAATGCACTCCTGGGAGATTTTAGCTTTTGGGGAACAGAGAAGGCTGAGCATCAGTGGGGACACAGAAAGGCAGGAAGAAAACCAGAAAATACTGAAAACCCCCAAATGAACTTATACCAACTTCAGCATGGGTTCATTAGAATGGTGGGCTCTGTAATCTAGCTCATCACCTAAATGACTTCCCCTCCTTGGTAGTTATTACACTGTCACCATGATTTAGATAATGAATGAATAATTTTTTCAGCATTTATCTTAATGCTTCTGTCCCGTTTCAACTAGCTATTTACTAAATCATCTTTTTGTACATAATAATTGGTCAAGATAGGATCTGCACTCAAAACAATGGGAAAGCTCTTTATATTACTTACACAGTGTTATTTTGCAAGTATAATTTCCTTAAATGCATCCTGCCTTACTCTAAATCTAATCTGAGGTCTGGCTGAAAAAATTTAACCTCCTCCCCAGCCATCTCCAATTGCCAAACTGAACAACCTTCACCTGGGTTTAGGAGTTCAGCTTTTTTATACACCACTAATTAATCATAGTGATTAGTTAATAAACAGCTACCTTCACTCCTTTCCTTTCTACCCTATGTCTATTCCACTAATTTATATCAGAAATTATCTAGTGGAATGGTCTATCAGAAACTGCTAAATGAAGAAAGCTGGTTCATTGACTCTAGAACACTGAACGCCAAAGACCTAGCATTTCTCAAACCCCAAGCAGCAGAAAACCAGGGTGGAAAGCCACTGGCTTCACAGGTTTGTGCATCAGGGCTTACTCCCAGCTGGCTGGAAGTCCCTTGAGTCCTGGCCCTTAGTTGTGTTCTTTGGTCTTGGTGCCTGAGGGCAAAGAACTTGGAAGTGTTGGGCTCAGACAAAGCCCTCCATTGAACTGGAAGGTGGTTGGTTCAGGAATTCCTGTCAGGTTGCAGCTTCTTGCAAGTAAGCCCAGAAAGTACCAGTTAAACAAAAGCCTTTCCCTGGAATATGTGGTCTGAGACCTGATAAGCCAGCACAGCTGTTAGTCTAAGTGAAGTTTTTCTCAGCTTTATATTTGTTAAAATAACAGCTTGAGCCAAAGGAGAAATTTCTTCAAGGTTTACCCTCTATCATTGTTTCTAATGCAATTTTTTTATAATGTCTGACTCAAGATAAATCTGAAAAATAATAATATAATTCATTTGTATTTGAGATGACTCCAAGTTCTTGAAAAGTCTTGCAAAGGTAGAGTCCTGGGTTTTGGTCTTTTCTTTGATGGGTGGTAGGCAATAATCAAATTAATGATTTCAAATTAATTAAAAATCATCTTGACCCAAATCCAGCATAATTACAAGCAGATGGATAAACAAGAACAACAGGAACTCACAATATAACCAGCAGCTGTTTTAAAACACCTCTGGTAAAGGAAAAACAAACCCAAACATCTTTAGGGTGTTTTCGATGGGGCAGTGTGATTGAATTAGCTAGAGGCTGTGAGTTCCACCCCATCAGTGACACTACTGCAAGAGGTTGCTTGCCCAACAGCTTCCAGGGCAATCACAAAACCAAAACCCTGTCAAGTGGTAGCTGCAGAGGGAAGCCCTGAAAATAAATCCAGAGTTTTATAATTTGTGCTGTTTTACAAAGCAAATTGTCTCTGACACAAAACCCCCCCACAACCCTGCCTCAAAAAGTGATAGACTCTATGTCTGCTTAAAATAACATCTCACTGGTGAGAGTTGTTCGAGCTTATGGACGAGCAGCTCAAACATTCCCAGAGCATTACCAGAAGCCAAGGCCAATGAGTACAGAGCAGCCAGCTCTGCTCTAGTAAACACTCTTATCCTTCAAGTCCGTGTGGCTGCTTGCAAATTGTCTGTTGGGAATGGTGCTGGAAATCCCCTGCTTCTTTGTGCCTGGGAGTGGTTTGAAGGGTAGTTGGCTGCAGTCTGGAGGATACTAGGGACTTGCCTAAGTCTTTTACACCATAAATGATCATAATCCAGTGCCCAGAACTGTTCCCAGGCCCTGTTTATTTCACCAGGATAGATGTAGACTGAGAAGAAAATTAAAATGAAGTATTTGGTTTGTCGAGAATAGAACTTTCACGTTTTCTTCTCTACAGTACATCCATTACAGAGATGGATTAAACCAGTGTGGTATTATTTGTCTGTCTGGTGCAGAACTAACTACTAAACTCACAGAGGAATCCTTTTAGCAGCACTGATGTCACTTCAGAAAATCAACTTGTATTCAGGACAACTCCAGCACCGTGCAGTTACAATCTTAATTTTGCCAGCATCAGCAAAGAACCAAATTAATCTGCAGCAGACTTTTAAATGTGACCTATGGGCCATATGAGTTGGGTTTCATTGGTGATAATGGCCCAAACTGGGAAGCATCTGTTAATTTCTTCTCCTACTTTGTACATCTGTTATCAGTCCCTGGTGCGATTTGATTTTTGGAAGCTAGATTTCCTTTCCACATACCATAAGGCTCACTTCTACCTCCTATATACAGTTTGCTATAAAGCCCTCGATTAATGCACTAAGGGCCAAATCTGAAGAGCAACAATCAATCCAGACTACTGCTGGATTACACCAGCTGAAAACAAGGCTTTTAGAAAATACATTTAGGTGTCATAGTCAAAGCCTATGGCACCTATTTTAAAGATTTTTTGTCAGTGTCAGCAACATGAAGTACATTCACCTCCACAACCCTCGTCTGTAATTTTGTCTGGGTGGGTGAAAGGGAATGAGAGTACAATTGTTTCACCTCTTCTAATTCTTAATGATCCTGCCTTCCCCCAGTCGACCTATGCAGAGACGTTTACGGCCATCAGGCATACAGACTGCCAGACCTAGGTATGTTGAACTGCGCCTCTAGGGATCCTAACCAGATGGAATTTTAGGAGAGGACACAGTTCATTTCAGAGCAATCCGAATGAGCAGCTTTCTTTTCTTTATTACACCATTGCATTTGGCGGCAATCCACCAGAGGCAGATTCTCTGCTCTCTAAGGAATGATCTGCCCACTCTGTCCATTTAGGAGGACGTTCAGCTCAGAAAATCCAGTTGCCGATCACACATGTGGAGCAGATGTGTGAGCGTGCACAGCAAAATAAAAAATAAAAAATCCCAGCAGTGTACTGGGAGAAATGTAGCGTAACTACTGAAAAACAGTGACACAAAGACTCTGATTCTGAAACAGTGGTTATTGTTGTTTTAAGGAAGATTTTTCTTATTACTCTTTCTTAGGGAGGAAAAAAAAGCGTAATAAATCCTTTATTATTTTTCTCTTTGGAGGTCAGGGAGGATTATTCATGTTATACAAATGTGGCTTCTTTGTTCGATTTCACAGACTTCTTTTACAAAGATATGATTCTAACTATTTTGACCAGACTATCTTGGGGCCCTACCTCTCAGGAACTGAGTGCTGGAAAGCTTCCACTGGAAAAAAAAACACACCCTTTTAAAAGAGAGGATATCAGAAGTATACATCTTTTATCCATGCCCCACACACTTGCATGTAAAGGGAGAGCACCAGCTGTTTTTCTCATGGTGAATAAGGGTTACTTGGGGAAATCTGACTTCCTGTTTTTACATGGACAGCTACATTGTTGCATAGCCAGTTAATTTTGGTTAGGTCAACAGAGCAAGTTTAATTATTGGAACCTACCTTACTCACTCAACTTCACACTGTACAGAAGAAAGACAAATTACTGGGAACTCCAAACTGCATACAGAAGCTGAAAAGCTCATCTTAATTGCATGGCTGTTGCTCAAATATATAAAACTTTTTTTTTTTTTTGAGATGGAGGGAGCAGGGGAAATGGGATTTGCTGAATAGGGCCATTTGGACTGCAGACTAAATTTCTTTCTTAGTTCAAAATATACTGAATAAAAACCCTATAGAGACTTCTATTTAAGAATATACATACATCTATATATATATACATATATATATGTATTTATATAATGTATATATGCATATATAAAATGAAAGCCAACAAAAAAGCACAAACACCTAAATTAACATATTTAAGACACTGGAAGCAGTAGAACTACTCCTACAGGTGTGGTGGGAAAATGGTCCATTTTTCCATGACTGCACAACCCAAAACAACAAAAGCTTGAGCAGCGTTGAATACAGAGAGCAATCCCATTCAGTTACAGGTGGTACTATGAAAACACACCTCTCAAGCTGTGGCTCTTATAAGCAGAACAATTGGTGATAGTGGAATGAAATTGCAACCAACCCCAGGTAAAATCCCACAAGAAACCAGAAGTATTTCTTTCACTCTATGCTGTTCATTTCTAACTTACTTTAACTGGAATGCTTAGATTTTTTTTTTTTTTTATTTAGTTCAGTCCCTGGCTAAGCCCCTTCCTCCATTTCATATGGTGTTACAAGCTATGGTGGATTTCTAAATCTTGGTCTTGGTTAATGCATCAAAGGACATATGGGCTGATTTCCTTCAGTTTTTCATAATATTTGTGTAGCCAGCTGCATGATATTACATAACTTTAGACTTAAAGCAACCAGATCATTCTAGATACCATGATCTATTTCTGTGTTTTTGATACAGTAATATTACAGTGGGAGAAACTCACCAGCGCTGTTATAAGGAAAGTTTGGGGGTTTTTTTAATTCATATCCTTGTTCTTAATAAACATCCCAAAGAAAAATATTCAACAGCAGCAGGCAGTAATAAAGAGGCAGAAAATGGCAAAACCACAGTACTGAGGAAACCTATGTGAAAACACTGGTTGTGTCTTCCTGGTTACAGAAAACAAATAGAACTGTTCAAAGTGCTTGCCAATAAGGGCCTGCCAAATAAAATATTGTTTTATGAAGTCAGGAAAAAACTAATTTTAAAGGTTATTGTAGGTTATTTGTGGTCACGTCTTGTGTTCATAAAACATGATGTCATCTTCACTATTTTTATTTCAGCCCTATAGGTCTTTGTCTGAGACACTATCTCAGCAATTGCAGAAATTTAAAAGTTATTGGGGAAGACTTAAAAGAGTCTGTTCTACAAATTTAATAGGAATAAAATAAATTAGATACAAGCTAACAGAATGCAAAAACCCACCAAAGCAGCTGTATTTTAGGGGAGTTTATTTACCTTACCCAGTAATTTGGAATGACGAGATCACACCACTAGCATTAAATTTGAAATCAGAGAGCTGCAGAATTTTTTCCCCTACTTACTTTTGTTTCAAATTATATTAACACCACAAAACTGTGCATCATGGCATCTGATCTCTGCCCTGTCCCTGGAACCCTGGGGGAGTGATTATTAAGGCCACTACGGTAAACATTTTGTCACTTTTTGCTTTTTTGGTGGAAAGAGTTTATTCACCTCAGTGACTGAGTCATCCCACCAGCCAATCCAATGTATCTAGATGAGCTGCAAATCCGTGGAGAGGACAGATGTCAACGAGATGGTTATAAGGAGTTAAAGACTTTTCCTGGTCACCATTAAAGCTTTTGCCTCATTTCTTTCTCTCTTTTCTATCTGACATTCACTGACCTGTCGTAATGCTGGATGGAGTACAGGGGAATTTTTTTTCAGAATCAGGGCTTCCTACAAATGGTTTCTCCCATTTGAAGCTACCTAATTAACAGCTGACTCAGGCCTGAAAACTTCCTTGAATGTGGCCACTTTGGGGATTTTTTTCCACTGACAGCCTTTTCTGTGATGCTCTCACTGCTGAAGCAGTTTGTCAGAGCAAAGAAATGCTTATGATATCTTCCCTTGTGCCCCTTTAGGCTTATGTGCCTACTAATTTTTTCATTAGAATAAGAACATCCCTCTAGTTCTTCTCCTTGCTCCATTTAGGCTTTGTTTTATGGTCGTGGAAAGTGACTTGACATGACCTAAGTCTTAAAACAGAGATTTTAAGATAGTGGATAAATTGTTCATTTTCTTTCTGAAGCCCATGAGACTATGCTATCCCAGTGATGGTGGAAGCACCCTGCACATGGAAGAAACTGTGCTGAGGCCTGGCCCAACAGGAGCAGTTTCTTATGGCTTGGCTCTTGCGGGCATGCAAGGATATGCATGGTGGGTGCTATGATATTCTCATGGGATACCAGAGCATGTACCCACTTGTATTTCTCCTGGTGCAACTTCTGGCTTTATTATTTTCACTCCTTTTCTCAAAATATGCCTGTCTTTTAAATGTAAAGGCAACTCTACGTGGATCTCTGCGTCAGTGAGGGATGACAGCCTGGGTCACCTGCCAAAGAGCACAGGACTCCTACCCCCATGTGAGGGAGAAGTAAAGACAGTTTTACCCCACTTCTGTTCCCTTTTTACCCCGGGCTGCTGCAAGCACAGAGGCAGTCTTCAGATTTTTGTAGAGTTTACACAGCCCAGAGGCCTTGTGTGCTCTGCTGGTGACAGTGTTGCTCAGCAATCCTGAAAGGCATGTGGTTTGGCTCTGCAGCCCCATCTCCAGTGGGGGCCTATTTGATGCCTGGGGTCGCCAGTGACTTTTAGAGGGACAGCCAAAAGCCTCCCTCATGGTTGCCAAAGGAAATCCTCCTTCAATTTCATCTGGAATTTTCAGAGGCTCTTTTCACTACATGAGCCTTTTCCTTGCATAAAAGAGCTGCAGTCACAGGACAAATCTCACCTAATACATCTTACCTGTAAATGACATTTTTTTCTCCCAGGTCAGTTTCTAATACCCCACTGATTTTTGCTTTTCTGTTATGCTGCCAGTTGGCATTGCTGATGCTATTTCTGTGCTGTACTGTCATGTTTGTGGAATGAATCTCAAGAGCACAGTTTCTATTGATGGCTTATCATTTGTGTTTTCTGGGTAAACTTTTCACTCTAACTACAGTTGAGTCAGACTTCTATTCCCACTATCAATTTCACTCTCCCCAGGTGTCTCCTACCACCCAGCTTGTAAATATTTTTCTTTATACTTAGTACTGTGGAATTCATGTTTGGGAAACCAAGATAGGCTTTCAGACAGTTTGGGCTGGTACTCAAAGATTCTTCTGTTCCTGTGGTTAATCAATAATATTCAAGTGCAGAAAAAGAAAACAAACTTAGGCAGTGGTTAACATTTGTCATGGAGCTAATGCTGTTTTCTGATGGTAAAAACGCTTAATTTGCTTGTTTTCCTCAATAGCTAAATTCAAAATAAGGAAAAATGTGATATGTTGAGCCACCATATTTGTGTGTTTCTTAAAAGAAACTTGGAGTGAGTCTATTACCATTTGGCTTCATTTGCTGAACTTTTTGATCTCTATCTAGAAACATTCCAGCCAGCCAGTCTATTGTATTACAAGCTCAATTTCTAAAGCTCTGGACAACCATGTAACTCAATTCTGGACTCAGCTAACTTCTATCTTCCTCTTTATTCTCTCCTCTACATTTACAGAAAGACTTGTGGGGTTTTCTTGTGTTTGTCTGTGATTCCCCCCCCTTTCTTTTTCTTTTTGGTATCTGCTTACAAGCTAAAAGAGATGATCTGTTCTGTTTTTAAAATGGGGAGAAAATGAGCAGTAGGAATGCTCAGGATTGGAGAGAGTTACGCTATATGAATAAGGTAGGGATGGGATGGGAAGGAAAATGATACAGCTGTTTAATCATTTCTCTGTAACATGACTGGAAACATATATTTTATGATACTAGAGCAAAAGGGGTCCATAGCCCTTGCATACATTTTATACATACCCTTTTAATAGACACTCATGCCATCGCTAATAAAAATAAATCATGTGATGTTTACCATAGGAAGTTGTGAATTGTTATCCTGGTGTGCCTCAGAAGATTAGCTCTTGATGATGTATTCCTATGACGGGTACAAGTAAGAAACTAGCACTGTAGAGTTCAAACAAAAAGACTAACATTGATGAGATAACATTTCTGAGATGAATTATAAGAACTCATTTTCTGTATTTCTAACTCTTAACTTTTCTGGGCCAGTTCCTTGAAGGGGCTCCTCAAGGTGTAGGAAGTGTGTAGCAGATGTTTATTGACAGGAGAACTAGCAGTAGCCCCTGCCTCTCGTTAGACAAAGTAGAGATTCTTTGGAAAAAGGTCCCACTTTGATCCTACCAGGAATTGACCTCCCTGACCACCCCTATAGGACTTTTTCAAGATGAGGACCATTATCAAATGCACCTATGCTTAAGCCTATTGGTCTGTGTCTCATTGGTTTGGGTTTGCATGGCATGGTTTTGGTAGTGGAGGCAGGGAGGCTACAGGAGTGGTTTATGTGAGAAGCTGCTAGAAGCTTCCTGTCTGCCCAATAGAGCCAATGCCAACTGGCTCTGAAGTGGATCCACCAGTGGCCAAGGCTGAGCCAGTCAGTGACAGTGTCAGGATCTCTGGGACAATAGATTTCACAGATTCACAAAATGGTAAGGCTGGAAGAAACCACTGGAGGTTATCTAGTCCAGCTTCCCTGATCAAGCAGGATCCCCTAGAGCATGTAACTCAGGTTTGTGTCCAGACAGCTTTTCTCCAGGAAAGGAGACACCACAACCTCTTGTGACAACCTGTTCCAGTGCTCAGTCACACACACAGTAAAGAAGTTCTTCCTCACATTCAGGTGGAACTTCCTGTGCATCAGTTTATGCCCATTGCATGTTGTCCAATCACTCAGCACCACCAAGAAGAGCCTAGCTCCAGCATCATCACACCCTCCCTTCAGATACTTACAGACACTGATGAGATCCCCTCTCATTCTTCTGCAGGCTAAACAGATCAAGCTCCCTCAGCCTTTCTTCATAAGAGATATGTTCCAGTCCCCTAAATATTTAAGAAGGGGAAAACAAATCTAGACAACAGCAGCCAGAGAGAGGAGTGAGAACACGTGAGAGAAACAACTCTGTAGACCCCAAGGTCAGTGAAGGAGGGGGAGGAGATGCTGCAGGTGCCAGAGCAGACATTTCCCTGAAGTCTGTGGTGAGGCAGGCTATTTCTCTGCAGCCTTTGGGGGTCCATGGCGGAGGAGATATCTACCTGCAGCCCCACACTGGAGCAGGTAGATGACCAAATGAGGTTGTGATCCCGTGGGAAGCCCAAGCTGCAGCAGAGTCCTCACAGGACCTGTGGATTCATGGGGAGAGGATCCCATACCAGAGCAGCTTTGCTGGCAGGACTTGTGACCCCACGGGGGATCCACGCTGGAGCGCTCTGTTCCTGAAGGACTGCAGCCCGTGGGAAGGAGTCATGTTGGAGAAGTTCATGGAGGACTGCCTCCCATGGGAGGGGCCCCATGCTGGAGCAGGGGAAGAGTGTGACAAGTTTTTCCCCTGAGGAGGAAGAAGTGGCAGAGGCAACGTGTGATGAACTGATAACAGCCCCCATTCCCTGTCCTCCTGTGCTGCTGGCAGGGAGAAGGTAGAGGAAATTGGCAGAGAATTAAAGCCTGGGAAGAAAGGAGGGATGGGGTAGGGTGTTTTAAGATCTGGCTTTATTTCTCATTATCCTACTCTGAATTGATTGGTAATAAATTAAATCTAATTTTCCTGAGTTGAGCCTGTTTTGCCTGTGACAGTAATTGGTTAATGATCTCTCCCTGTCCTAATCTCTACCCATGAGCCTTTCGCTAATTTTCTCTCAGGTGAGGAGGGGGAGCAGTTTTGGTGGGCACCTGGCATCCAGCCAGGGTCAATCCATTAACTCATACATTATATAATGGACTTTATTCTCCACCTCATAGGATTCTGTGGAGAAAGCAGTTATTCTTTTTACTTTTCATATGGCGATATACAACAACAAGGAACAAAGTAAGGTCCCAAAACACTGTTTTAGCAAACATAGATCTCCTAGTCCTGTTTTACTGTCCTGTGCAAGCTCTTTCTCTGCCCATTGGGGTCTACTGTACAGGCTAATTCTGACCATCTTGCAAGGCTGACCTTGAAGATCAGCTAAGGAGGCAGGTTCCAACTGCTAAGCTTAAAATTTTATTGCAGGAGACACCTGCTGCATGATTTAACAAAACTTGTATGGAATAGCTGCCTGAACCTCGGACGAATGCTTCAGAGTGTTAGGAAGGAGAATTCCCCCAGAGGTCTCAGATTTCAGGCCTATTCCCAGACCTGCCTGTCAAGGTTGACAGGAACTCAGACTAGAGAAACTACACACTACAAGCGTTTCCTTCCAGAACTGCACAAGCAAACTTGTCGTAGTGTGTGGTGGTTTCAGCCTTCTGCATACTCAGTGGGTAATCTGAATCAAAACCAAACAGATGTAATGCTGAAGGGTATGACTGAATATTGTTTGAGAAAACTGAATATTTTTGGAAGCAAATTGTAGCAAGCGAAGCCCCCAAAGCACCCTGCTCTATTCTGAAGGGCAGTATTGAAAGGAGAAGATGACAGCAGAGTCCTGACAGCAACTTTCTCTGACTGAGTAGAGTTAATTTTCCACAGATCCTGAAGGGCAGTCTTTTCCAGAGGAGCACAAACCCCTGCCAGGTTGGTGGTAGAAGATGAGACAACAGAAAGTTCTGCTGTTGGCTCAAGTCAGTGGGACAGAGACAGTGAGGGGCATAAAACTGGGACATCCTGACCAAATGCATGGAACTTGCTCTGCATCAGAGCTTGACAGAGGCTCCTAAGAAAGGCTGCTTTGCAGTTGACAAACACATCGCCCTTCACAGGTCACCATCAAAAAAATGGCTGTCTGTTCACTGCTGTTGTGTAGCGCGCTCACTGTTGTACTATCCTGTGTGAAAAATGTGTAAAAAAAGTGCTCCTTGTACACATTAGGAAAGGAAAAATAACAGAGTCTGAACCATGCAACCAATGCATTTCTTCCAAGGAACACCAGCCAGTCCTGTGAATTGGGACTTTTGGGCTTCTTAAACTCCCTTTTGACTTCTGGTCTGGGATAACTTGATGCATATGAAAATGAATTAGCACAAAGGACATTCTGATGTAATCACCAGAATGTCTTCAGCACTGTTTTTCTGAATGATTGGAAATTGGGTCACTGCCTGTCTTGATCTTCAGTTCTTAAGCTTTAATATAAGCTTAGCTTTTCCATATCTCACCAAAGTGTCGGGGAGATTTAAGTGTTATAATACATTGATAATAGATTATATTATCGAAGTGAGCATGTCTGATGCCTTTTACAGTCTTCTAGTAGAGGTATAATTTCATGAGGAAGACTGAGGATATTTTGGCCACCCTATATTTGGTGTCTGAGGTGAGAAGCTCTCTAGCTGTGGTCCTGTTGCCATCACAGGAGACAAATGAAGAGGTTCATTTTAGGAATTGTCATGGTGGTGAGAGAAGGACACACCTTCACTGTGAGAAGTGATTGTTTCTGCACAGCAGCACAAACCCATGCATCTTTGTCTTCAAGGAGGGAGTTTCGCCCAAGTCTGCTGTAAACAGCCATTTCACAATGATGTTGTGAGGGCTGATGTGCACAGATTGCTCTGAAGACAGAAATGTTATTGACAACTGCTGCTATTACTAATGAGTAATAGCTTAAAAACTACACATTATTTATTACAAAATCTTTCTTAAGAATATTTCATAAGTAATCAGAATGGGTCAAAGGCACAAATATGTCTTTCAATTAAGCAGCACAAAGAGAAATTTAACTCGAGTAGATATATATGAGTATGTATATATATATATACATACATGCATATATATGCCAGATCAAACACACCCTTAAAATATTCACAAAGAATGTTATTGCTTTTATTTGACTCAATAACTATTATACAGATGTAAATATTATTGCATTTCTATGTGCTTATTGTATGTTGAAAATTTGTTGTTACACAATTTTCATACTTCACTGGGATTTGCATGTGTAGCAATGAATAAGAATACTTGCTGATTTAGGGATTGATAATTGGATATTCAACCATTTTGTCTCTTCATCACCAGTTCCACTGAACAACTGCCAAAATGCTTTCTTTGTAAATACTATTCAGGGTCTGTGTCATGGAATCAACCTATTTCCTATTCCTAGTATTAATCTCAAGTACAGGTCACACAGCAGTAGGGTCACACAGTGTGGTAGGAGCAGAATATTTATGTATCAAAAATACAGTCATGCATAGAGGAATTCATCAAAAGATGAATTTTTATAGATAATATTATAAAGATAATTTTTCTTGGCATATGACAATTTGAGAATTGTTCCACTACTGTAATGTTACAAACACCTGGCACGATTTAAGGTTGCCATAGGCTTTAGGACAGCCTCAGTAATATGTCTTAGGAAGCAAGCATTCCATTTAATTTACTTTCTTTTTATTGCATATTTTTAACCCAACACAGGCTGTTCAGTTTTAAGGGCACTTATTTGAAGATATATATATATATATAATTTTTTATTTATATGTATCATTACCACTATCATTCTGAAAGTAAGTGGTGTTAATCCCTATCAAGTAACATCCTGTACAAGTGGCTTTGTATAACTTCTGCAACTCCTTTGTTTCTCTTCGAGTTCACTATTCAAGAGAATAGTGACACAAAGTAGGGAAATGAGGATTGTCATACGTGTAATACAAGAAATACTTAGGGATTTGTAAGACTTAAGATGCTATCCACTAGTAGGAATCACATTTTTAAGTCGTCCAAAGTGTATCTAGTTTGTTTCGTTTATTATACAGCTGAATACTTAGCCTGTGGACAGATGTTCAATTTGCAGACAGCTGTGTTAGTTTAAGATGTTACTATCCCCAGCTGTTTGCAGCCAGCATATTACTGAAGGCCCCTGTCCATATAGCTCTGCATGGCTTTACTTAGGTTTCTGAGGCTAGCTAGGGCAAGGTCATTTGGGCTAGTTCAAACCATCTGCAGTAGCCATTGCTGTCAAGATGTGCCATGAACTATTACTCCTGCGGTGTCTTCACTGTAGTGGCTGTAGCAAAGTAGGGGCTTCACCCTGGTGAACCTCAAGCATTCTGGGAGTGTCTTTGCTTGGCAGATCAAATCCTCCACAGAAAGGCATCTGTCACCAGTCTCCTACACATAATCAGTTATAGACAGATTGTGAATAATCATCTCCTTTGTGGATCTTCAGTAAGGATGAGATCTTTGTTATATAGTGAGCAATTCAGGTACCTAAACAAAGTTATATCTAATATATACCTATAAATACCTATTGCCATTTCAACTTTCTAGGCTGTTGCAGTGTGGACATCTTTGATATCTTATGGTTAAGCTGATAGTAGTCACCTATTTTTAGTAATCAGACTTTTCCCCTCTGTATTGAATAGCTCTCACTGACAGATGGTAGTTGTTTTGGTGAGCTACTAAAAATTTTATACAGCTCAGTCTGAATCCAGTGAAATCCAAATTCAAGGATTACTTTACTGGTGTTTAATAATTTGAAATTCTGAATTCTTTGTGAGGGAGATTCTTAAGAGACAGTAAAAAAGAATGTCTCTATATACATAATAAAATATTTCCTTAGTCAAAACCTTCCCTAGGAGAAGTAAAAATTCCCTCAGTCTTTTTTGGTTAGAGTCCTGAAGATCTGTTTCTCATAATATATTTAGTAGATTTAGGAGCAGCTACGAAATGTCATTATTAATGCTTGTATCATTCTAATTTTACAGACAAAAATAAAAAAAATCTCGAAGCATGAATTTTTTTCTCAGTGTCTCCTACATGACTGAGAAAGTTATGTGCCTGATAGCAGTGTGAAAGAGAAGTGTATAATCACAATAGAAGAATCCTGAGATTGTCATATAAAAGCAAATGGCCCCTAAGTTACTGGTCTACCCTTCTCATATGTGAGATGGGTCCGTTCTTTTGTGCAAAACTCTTTGCTTCTTGACATTGTACTTGTTATCTTTGGCTTATCTCTGGTTTGCTTTATTGCTGGTTTAGACGTGTAATGGTGCAATCCTTTAGTTGCACTGGAGTGTGCATCTAAAAGCTGATGAAAGAAGAGGTGTAGATTTTATAAATTTGTTGTCCATTGTTCTCTCTATTTCACTACTTTAATATAATTCAGAAAACTGAGGGATAGTCTTCACCATTTCAGGCAAACGACTGAATTTTAAGTAAGTGATTCCACATGCTGGTTGAGAAAGACTCTTTATATTAGCCTTTTGCTGGACTAAACCTACAAATCATGTTTGTAAGACCTTTTCTTTCTGTTTTTGACCTATTACTTTAAAGTCAATGTATCTATTTTAGCTGCAATAAAACAAATTGTCCCACAGTCTGATGAAGACTACTTACTTTCAGTGCCAGAAAAGGGCATATGTCACAAGAAACAGTCTGCACACGTACTTCACTGTTGCTTATTTGACAGATGACCCTGATGTGAATCTCCACTGGGGGCTGAGGCTGCTTATGTCCATGTTTGGTTCAGGTTGTCTTGTTACTATTTTCTTCAACTAGGGCAAAGATACAAAGTTCCTCTAATTTTTGTCTCAAGGCTTATCAGCATCATCCAGAAAGAACAATTTAGTTTTTCAAGGGAGAAATCTGAGGCCAGAACTCTCGCTTACTGCACATTCATTTTCAGTGTTTTACAAACATCCAACATCCAGATATCCCAGGCTGTACTAAAATAGAATGATGCTCACAAGGTACAAAGAGACTGAGGACACTGCTGTATATGCCCATATCTGGCTATCTCTCTAAAATACCAGCAAGAAAAAAGGTTGTATTAATATGTATATAATCTGTGGGTCCCACTTGTTTCTCACTTCAACACATAATAATGAAATAATATTATAATAAATGATAGTTATGTAATCCACTACAGAGAAGTGAGCCAGGTCTTCAAGATACGTGTTCCAGTGTCCCTCCTGCTTTAGGCATCATGGGACTTTGAGGGACTGAATAATTAAGTTCAATAGAACCATGGAGGAGTAGGACTGTGCTGCTATGGGGTCACAGATTATGGTTGTGGACCAAGAAGAATATAAGTGAGTTTTCAATATAAAGCAACTGCAAATACTTCATATAAAAAGTTCTATGTGTTCTCCTTCCTTCTTCCTATCCCTCTCTGCTCCCTGCCTACAGACTCTCAACACTTAAGAGTAAGTAAAAAAATACTTTTGAGTATTTATATGCAAATATATGACTTAAATTTAAATTAACTCAGTAACTAACACATTCTTATTTTGAGGGCATGTGCAATGCAAATAATACAGAAATATAGCTCTTAATTCATTGTTTCATGTCACAAATGTTTTATTTTTTATATGCCAATCGCACCTATAAACTGAAGATATATGTATATATTCATGTATGTGTGTCACCTATAAACTGAGGGCAACCAGATTAGTGATGCTGGTTTTTCCCATCATAGCGAGTTCCAGTCTTTTGGAGGAAAAATATTGTCTTCAATATGCTGAGATGGTTTAAAAAGACTTTCCCAGAAGCTTGAGTTACATGGTATTTTTTGTAATTTTTAAGTAAACCCACATTTTCCACAATAATTTAGGATGCTTTTTCTATGATACTGTGTATGTGGAGTTTCATACTGTGATGATAACATTAAAGACACATTCAGTGGCTGCTTAAAACTTTACCTATACAGCAGATGAAAACAACACATTTCACAGAGTTGAAAGGGAGTTACTGAATCAGAGTGGCCTTCTCAGAGGGCCACTGACTGGACTAAAATACCTTTTTAAAAATAGTCTTTAAAGCAAGAATATGTGGCCCTTTCTTAATGCTTTGTATATTGTTGCTAAATTTTCATTATAGAGGTAGAAATTCACGCAGTTTTCTTTGTTTATTAGTACTTACTCTGTTTCTATTTTATTGCATACTTGTGCCATGATTCAGTCCCTAGAAATAGCCATATTCTCTGGGCTTCTAATGCTCTAACATCTTGGCTCTCACAGCAAACAAACTTATTTAGCACCAAGCTGCCCTACCTACAAAAATAATTTCTGAAGGTTTTGTGAGTTGGAGCTGCATTAATCTGAATGATATGCTCTCCTCAGCCTGTTTAGCATTATACCTCATTCAATAGACAGTTTAATGGATGATCCACAGCAGTACATTACAGTTTTGAGCTCTGGGAATTACTCTGCACAGCCCAAGGTTTGGGACTGGATTTGGTGGCTGAAATCCAAAAGCTTTTTCCTTTTTTTAAGTACCAAACATTGCCTCTTGCCAAGTGGGATCATTTTCCCATCTGTTGAAGGGTTTTCTGCCCTTAGTAACAATATTCAGTTTCTCTGGCTCCTTTATGCTTACACTAGTATAAAATAGAAGTAACAGAATTTAGCAGTAATGTGAGTAAGCAACCAAAGTCAAAGGCATCAGGGAATCAGACTATAGGTGTGAAGGACCAAAAGAAGGCCTATCTGCATCTGGAGCAGCTTAATATAACATCCGTTGTCTCAATCTCCTTTTAATAAGCGATGTCTCATTTAAAAATGGCTGAGAGTTCTTTTCCTGTGATGCTTTCTAGACTAACACACCAGCTGTCTTTGAGAGGTTGGGAGAGAAGCAGGCTATGATGAAAGGCTTTGAAAGCAGTGTTTATATCATATCCCTAAGGACTCCTGAGTGTAAGCCCCTAGTTTTCAGTGTGGAGTGTGCCAGGGACACACTAATACTGTCCGAAGACACTGCTGCACCTTGGTAAGTCCTGCCCTTCCCAGAGCAACAATGTGAGCGAAAGGAGAACTGGCTGTGCATGGGACAGGCTGGTGACAGCTGAGCTCAGCCAGGCCTCTGGCTGCCCCAGAGGTGGATTGGCTCAGGACACCAGGCACATCAAGCTGACCTGTCAGGATTTGTTGAGCTGCTAAACTGAGTACTGAACTTAGCACAACTCAGTCCTGAGAAGACTATTTGATCTTGCATCCCTGGAGTTTATATCTTCCCTGTGGTAGAATATGCATAGAAAAGGGCTAATGTGTATTAATATGGATATACAAAATAGAATATATATATTAGTACATGAAATGTACAGGCTCCAAAGAAATTACTTCAGTAGTTATTCCCCTATAACTGGAAAATGGATTTAAAAAATCATTTTGTGTGTCTATTTTTGTCACAACACATTTCAGAACAGCTGTCATAACACTTGGAATTTACTTCCAAAAATATATTCCAAAAAATCCCATTTATCTGGCAGCAAAAGACTTAAAGCTGACACTACATTGCACAGAGTCATATTCCAAATGCACATGATAAAAAAAACTTCTGGTTATTACTGGGTTAATCAGCACTCTTCTGGAAAGTACCAAAAATTGCATGTAACTGCTTTAAAAATCACAGGGATATTTTGAACATTTCCACTGGGTCAAAGCAATAATAATTATACATCCTTTCTAGGTGATTATATTCAGGAGGTTGGTCTTGCTAAAGTGACTTAACACATCCATTATTGCAATTATAATTTAGTGATAATTACTCTGTAGAATTCCAGTGTTCTATTACCACAAGTGAGGGCCTATGGAGAAAACCAGAATCCAGCAGCTCCAGAGCCTTGGAACGAATGCCTGTAATTTATAATTTCCAGACTTGTTACATTTAGTTTGTGAGAAGCTATACATGCATTGTGTAGGTTAAGAGCCCTCTCTTTGCTGATTTAAATGAAGTATTGTCATTTACATATCAGATCCAATATAAATAATTAACATGGAAAATACATTTGACCTACACTGGTACTGGTAGATGACTTCCTTACACAACTTGTAAGCTGTATACACACTTGTAGGCATTAAGCCAAAACTTAAAAGCAATTTGTATTTCATGAAAGTCTATTTAAGGTTCTCTTCAAATAGAACAAATCAGAACAAAAAACCAGAAAACAAACGAAGCCCTCACACAATGCACGTCTTCAGAATCATAATATCAACTTTCTGTAATCAGTATGTGACCAAATCCATTTTTGCAAACAGCATTCCTTCATAAACCATGATGACTGAACTTAAAGATAAGACCCTAAATTTCTGTTTAGAAAATTGCACAACAGTGTAAAAGGCAAATAATTTCCCAATAGTACTTTATTCTCTGTTTTCTACTTCTCAAATGTGTCCCCACACAGGAAGGAGGGAGGCAAATACTAGCCATCTAGAAAACTAAGGAAATAACAACTGATGGAGAAAGGAAGTGGAGAAGAACTGAGGCTCTTAGGAGTCAATGTAAGTGTCAATAACTTGATGTTAGTGGAAAACTCTCAGTAAAATTCAAAGGGCTTTCAATTCAGGACAATATCTTCTACTTTACTCCGCAGTGCTTTACTTTATTTCAGTACAGTTTACTGGAGGAAAATAAATAAATTAGCAGCAGGCTGTATACAACCCAACCCCAGCCAAATGGTGGACCAGGTCCTTGGCATTGCTCTCTGGTTGGCCTGGGGAGATTTGAAGAGCTGAGAGAAATCTCTGGATGGTACCAATGGACTAAGAGGCACAGCTGAGCAATATTTTTCCCCTGCATTCAGCTGTTGACATACTGCTTTGAAGATGTAGCCATCAGTGCTCCAGAGACCATGATCTATGCAGGAGTTCAGACAGACCTGTAGCCTATTTTTGGACTAAGAAGGCACAACCATGAGGTAACAAAACCTTCCTTCTTTACACGTTCTGGTCTCTGTGGTCATCAAGTCAGGAGAAGCATTTATCCATTAGCAGGAGTAAAGATATGAATACTGTAGGGATATGGTACTTCTCTAAGATATCTTTCTGGCTGTGACATCAATCAGACTTTTAACCAAGGAAAGAGGCAAAATAGACCACATAAATATCTGTAATTGCTTTCACGAGGAAACAAATCAGCCAAAAATACTTGATTTTTCACTTTGTTTTTCCAAGAGGAGTTAGGACCTAGCTGAATAGCTTCATTTTTCATCATGTGGCTCTAGGAAGGAGATCTGGGGAGGAGACATGCTTGTCAGTCTGTCTCATGTAATCTGTGGCTCAGTTTTGCCAATACTTGAAATGACAAAGATTGGAAGTTACAGCTACTTCCCAGCTCTTGCAGGCACAGCTGCTTGTTGTTAGCAAGGCAAGAACACAGAAGGAAGAGGAAGAACTCTTCCTATCATGACAGGTGGGGTAGAGTTATACCGTAACATTAAAAAAGGAGGAGAGTTGAAAGAGAAACAAAAGAGCTACTGCCTTTAGTGATAGTCACACAAAATCTGACTCTTTTCATCATGCCCTCATCTTCACCTCATGGGAGGATCTCTTTTGCTATCTTTATAAACTTTGGCCACCCCAAGTGTGATGTTGATGTTCTCACTGTGTTAAAAGCCAGCCTTGTCTGCACTGATAGAGAGATCTAACACAGCTCTGCAATAGGCCTTGATTTCCAAAAAAATATTGAGCTACAACACTTAAAGGCCCTTCAGGTTATCCAAAAATAACTAATAATTGTTTTTCAAATGTAGATGTGCCTTTGTTCAGTGACAGATTTCTGGAAGCAAATGATACAGAGTAAACTAATGAGCCATTTCTTGCAACACTTTCAGTTTGGGTTCAAACCGGAAAGCACAGATCCAAGTTCTACTGCCTTGGGGATATTTTTCAATGTGAGGTTTGGATCCAGCCCACTGTAAAGAGCCACTATACATGCAAAATTCTGAGATTGCTGTAGGTTTGGACTCTGTCCACTGTTAGAGTTCATAAGGTTTTGTCTGGGTATTTTGATGTGGGCCTATCTCCATTTTAGTTTTGGAAACAAAAAGCCTCAAATACACATAGGAACAAAAATCCCCTTGCAAATATGCAACTTGCCTATCATATGCAGAAACAATTTCAGGACTCTCAGTCCTCCAGGTAGTTACTCATGCACTGACACCCATTGTTTTCAGTGGACTCCATGTGTAAATAATTATGCACCTGGGAACAACCATTTGCAGGATCAGGCTGTTGTAAAATAATATGCTGATGAAAACTTAAAAGGTAGCTGTAACACTTGATTGGATTGGTGTAGACTGTTAGCAAAGAGGCTGTCTGGATGCAGGCTATTGTCAGTCTCATTTTAAGAGGCAATTTTTAAACAATTACATTTCTTTGCCCTTGGTTTCCAGGGCATCTCCTGCTACCCCTTCTAGGAGGAGACAGCTTGCAAATACATGTTAACAAATTCAAATGCTACAAATGAATTTTACAGTCCTCCGTGCTGGTTATTCTCACCTCATGAATCCAGAAGTGTCTATGAATTTGAAGGATTGTTTTGGGGAGGATGATCTCATCTCTCAGCTTTACATATTCTCTAGTTTCGTTTTCCCCTGCAACTCATTCCATGCACTCAACTAGCAAGCCAGACTTTCCAGAAAAGGACAAACTACTATTGCTTTTCTTCCTCTTCCTTTACGTTTGCTGCTTGTGTTCATCATCTCGCTGTGGGGCAATAGTTTTTGTCCAGGGATAGTAGTTATTTTTTGGGTTTTTAATATTTTATGTACTTTTTATGTTCTCAAAAGCAAAGTTTTAATATTCCACAGGTCAAATAATTCCCAGACTTTCAAAAATGATACAATAGAAGCTTCAGCTTCACAAGCACAGCTGTAAATGAGGCTTTAATTGCCAGCTTAGAAAAAGGGCTGAAAATGTCTAGCCAGTGAAAATGCCATAAATTTTGAGAGGTCAGATCAATAGAGAGCATGTCTGTGTTCCACAGGGTATAGCATATAAGGCTAGGAAACATTCCCATGAAGCATACCGTATGTGATGTGTGACCAAACGTTTCCATTTTTATTGCAGAGATAGTGAAAAGTGAACAATACTCTTACCTTTTGTTATCAAATCCTTTCTGTCTGAATATTTTACCATCTTTAAACGGCTTTTTTTGTATATTTTTTCCCAAAAATGAAAGAGAAATTTTTTTAAATGGTGTGAGTTCTTTCAAACATTTTCTTTTTCTGTGTGAAGCTCAAGAAAACTTGGCAGATTTCAGAAACTACTGCTGGAAGTTCACAACAATTGATGGACCAATTATAAAAGACCATAATGAGAGTTGCAAAAAAATCTCCTCAAAACTTCCCTATAGCCCAAATTTCATATTCCTGTTTCAAAAAAGGAATGTCAGAGAGATTCTCAACAAGAGTTCATCAGGCCTTATTTCACAGGAACAAAACAACATTTTTCCTCCCAAGAGCTTTTCTTGGAAAGAAACACAGTATTTTGTTAGTTTGAAAAAAATCCCAGAAGTGGGTCATAGGAAAACAGAAAAAAACCATGGAAAATTACATCCCCAAATGGTTAAAGATTTACAAGTCTATAAGCAGCTGGCAAGAGGGTCAGATACTGGGTTATGTTAATGCAGTTTCAATAATAGGTGGTATTATTAGCTCAGCTTGTAGCTGGTATTCTTATGGGATGTCAAATATGAGATGTTACGGAAATATTTCATTATATAATAAATGAGCTTCTTTGAAATAAATCTCTCAACCTTTTGCAGCTGACTCATCAGTTGTTTCTGAAACATTGTGTCTTTGACGTTGCTACAGTGACTGCCAAGAGCTGGATCAACCAGTGCCAGCTGTTACCGTATTTGTGATACAAATGTATTCCCAAAAGGCATTTACTTTATTTTAATTTTCACTATACCCCAGTTATGCACTCGTTCAGGTTGACTGTTTTGTGCACTCGGGGGCAATGCAGTTCAGGAGGGTTTTGAAAAGAAGTGTCTCAAAAGTCAAGATAAAAAATTACATTAAGAAAACATTAGCTGGAAATTTTGTTGTGGCTTGTTACCTACATTTAATAATGATCCAATAAAAAAAAAAGCCAAAGCCCCCCTAACCAACCCCAACCACCACTGTAACAATAGTTTGGTTTAATTATAACAGAGCAAAGATGCAAAAACTATTTTAATGTTGTTTTACAAACAATAGAGCATATGATAACATTCTGTATACTATTATTTTATGAAAAGCCTGTTAGATAGTTTTCTCACTCAATTTAGAACAGTTTGGAAAGGGATAGAAGAAATAGAAATCACAAGACCTATAGTACTTCTAAGCATCCTATTAAAAACTGTCAACATATAATTGGAATTACCTTAGAGGCCAACGACTCAGAGGCACGCAATTTTAATGACTGCCAGACAAAAAAGGAAGAATAAATGACACAACATTTTGACTGTGCTGAATCACTGAAAGAAGTAGCACTTCATTTTACAATCAATCTGTGGGATTCACTGTCAGAGAATGCCAAAACTTTACACAGGTTAAAAAAGAGAGTAGTTCATTCAGGAAAGAAAAGTCCAGCAAGGGCTAAGAAACACGAAAGTAAAAACTCTACCTCAAGAACTCCTTAAAGCCATCATCTAAGGAGAACGTTGTGTGAGAAATATCCCTATCATGCTTCTCCTGTTCTTATACAGGAACGGGGGGGAAGGGGCAGTGCTCATCTTCCCATAACTACTGATGCAATGTGGTGTATAACACTTCCTAAGAGCCAAAGAAGCTCAATAGCTCATGATTGTGTTAGTGGAAAGAGAAGAGAGAGGGAAATCGTTACCCGTTGGCACTGTGGCTCAGTAATAAGGTCCCTAATGTGTTTCTTGCTTGTTCTTCCATCCCATTTTCCTAGATTAGATATACCAAGGTCTCTTGGCTTTCTATGCAGTTATTCTTTCTATGGTGCCAGTCCAAACACTCTAATGACAGTAAATCTTTCATTTTCCTCCTTTTAGGTTGTACCTGTATCATCTTATTCCTGGGGCTTACTTCTATTGATATTTTATTGCTACCTGGGCTTCTGCTGCAGGAGATATACACAGACCACATCAAAGAAGAACAAAATGTTACTTACAAGTGGGAACTACTACTCTAGCTGTAGTAACTATTTCTCTAACATCTGTTGTTCTTCAAAGCATGCTATGCATTTTTTACTCTACGTATATGGAATCAGAAGTTGATTTTTCCTTAAAATTCCTGCATCTCAGAAAAGCTAGCAAGGTGTAAACTAAATCCTACAATGGAAAATAAGAGGAGATTCACAGATGGGTCTGCACTGGCATTTTTCAGAGACTGCAATGTGCTGTGCAGCTCTCAACTAGGGCACCTTGCTTCATTTTCTTCCCATTCCTTACACATGCTGTTTGCCTGGCTCCCATGCCCACACAGGCCCTGTGCACATACTCAATTAAAAACAAGGGCACAGCACTGAGGAACAACTGCTATTTTCTTTTACTGTCTGATTACAGTTTAGCTACTACTGTATACTGTTTTCTGCCAGTCCTGAACAAATAGATCCAATCAACAATATTCATTGTACACGTTGCCTAGTTGGCCATGTCTTTGATGAAAATAACTGACCCTGTATTTCTGAGAGATGTTATTTTCCCTAATAACTATCTCACTTGTCTGGTAGCTAGGGAATTGGAATCGACATGATTTATTTCCCTGGAAATAAGTAATGGCTGATAAACAAAGATTTGATGATATTATTTAAAATTTCAAATCCACTTTCACTTCAGTCCTTTCCAAATCTTGCTGGCTATTACAATCTTGGTGTTTAAATGTGTTTTATATAGTCTCCCCACACTTCCAAGTAGTTCTGTTGCATTTTTGTGACTGAGTGTTGCCATTCATTGTTTGAAGTAGGTAACAAGAACTGTGCATTCCTTCAAAAAGAGGAGCATCCCCAAAGGCTTACTTCAAGTTCTGTTTTGAATTTAAAGTCAAAGTTTAAAATCTGATTATTGCATCTTCTTTTTGCATGTGCTTTTAAGTCTGTTCGCATGTGGGAAATGTTTTCGGTTAGAAAAACATAGTTAATATATTTATTCCTATAAACTGAATATGTGACACGTGGTACAAGAAACCTTCATATGTATGAAAGCTATCCATATGAATTCTATTGCTCCTGGTCCTTATGTGAGTCTGCTGCTGATGTGGCTAAATACAATTTGGCCTATCACTTAGCAACAGACAAGGATTTATGAATGCATATCCCTTCCTGTAGGCTCATAGAACACCCTTCTTTTAACCACTGATGTTCACTTAAGAAACATGCTTTACTTATTTTTGGTTGTGAGGGGGATTTCCTCTGGGTCCTTAATGTCAGCTCATTATAAAGTCTGTTACTGTACATGGTATGGGCCAAATTCTTTCCTCATTTTAGAAATTGCAAACTTCATTTAGTTCCTTGGGGTATATGGAGCTGCTTCAAATTTATGGCAGTAAAAGGAAGATGAGAATTCTACCTTTGATGCTCATCTGTTCTGTATGAACTCCCTTAACTTGCAGAAAAAGTCTTAAACGAACATTCGGGTAACTGAATGCTATTGACCCCTGTTAAGAAAGATTATTATTGTTGTTGTCATTGCCATTGTTATAGTCTTTATTATTCCTTATTATTATTTGAGTAAAGAGAGTTAAACTGAGGAGACCATGGTCATGTGCCCTTTTGGGCCACTGACTTCAGAAAACCTGGTAAATGGATTAAGATAGAGTAAGCAAAGGGAGTGCTAGGATTAGTGCTAGGGAGAAGTCAAGGTCAGGTCTGTTTTCTTGAGTTCATCTTGGTTCCCTCAGTCATCCTCATTGTGGGTGGTAACAGTGAGTTCCCCCGTGTTTAAAGTTGAAGTCATCTTTAGACAGGTGGACTTACTTTGAGTCCTGCCAATTTCATATTTATTTTCCTTGAATTCCACCACAGTCCAAATCATCCTGTTGTTGCTTTATGAAGATAGATTCCAGAAACCTGCCTTTCCAGTATCTTTTTTTGAGATTTCCTACATTTAAAAGGTGTTGCATATTGACTCACGGATGATTTATTGAAAAAACCACAAAACCCAAATAAACAAACAAACCTAAACACAAAAAACCCTCAGCAAACCCAAAGATTTTGACTTGTCCAAGTAGGGTAGTGCTTGTGGAGAATCAAATCTCCCAAACAAGATGATCAGTCACTATCTAGATAGTG
This sequence comes from Lepidothrix coronata, assembly GCF_001604755.1. Taxonomy (NCBI): domain Eukaryota; kingdom Metazoa; phylum Chordata; class Aves; order Passeriformes; family Pipridae; genus Lepidothrix; species Lepidothrix coronata. Next base: position 784,781 of record NW_016690453.1, read on the forward strand.
ACTGTAGTATGCATTTCAAGGTGCATTACAATAGCATCTTTAGCTGGATTAGGTAAGATTTACCAACCCAAAATATGAAGAATGTGGTTCTATATGACCACTTAAGCACATCCATGATTCATTGGTACTGACAAACTACCTGCAAAACATCTCCCAATTGCTTTAACTACGTGCAGAAGACCATCCCACATGCCCATTTCTTCAGCTGCAATTTCTACCATGTCTCCAGCCTGTCCATGGTCTCCCATTAGCCTGTTCATACCTCCGTGGGAGAAGCCCTGGCCCAAGCAATTACTAATTGCACTGGGGAAGCACACAGGCACAAACTTCATACCCAGCTGTACCACATCTATAACTACAGGGCAAACTTGAATTCAATCCTTGTGTCACACTTATAACTTGAATTTCAAAGCCCTTGCCACATTAGAAAGAAAGTGCTTATTACAAGATCTCTAGTAGTTTCTTAGGGCTGCGTTATGGCTTCTCTGATAGGGTTTGTGTAGACAAAAGAAATGCTGAGCAGCTCTGCAAGGGACTGTTTTGATATAGATGGGAATTTTAGCTGTCTTTGTATTAAAATTTGGAGATGTCTCCTACACATTCTTCTCACTGCCTAGGAGTTAGGCAAAGAGAAAGGCAGCTAAGCTTTAGAGCAGAATAAAGACAATAAAAAAAAAAAGGCAGAGATTAGAAAATAACAGAAACACCATTTGCGAGAAAATGAAAACAGTTGCTACATGACTTGAAGGCATTTCAGCTTCTCAACTGGTTGCATGCGTAGACAGCTTTGACACAAACATTTGCATGCTTAGATTTATAACAAAATGTTACCCACAAGGGTGACATGCATTATTGTAGACTCGGAGACTGAAGTAACCAAGCCAAAATAGCAGAAATACAAGGCATTCTGGGAGCATATGAGGAGCACATGTGCACAGCTGGGTTTGCCCTCTTTCACATGTACACACAAACGCACTCACGTGTAATTCAAGTGTATGTGTCCTGGCATCTTTCCCAAGCACCTCACACCTTAAATGATATATACACATATGTATATGCATGGATATAGATATAAGTACTTATGCACTGACTGTACATGTATTTTCCCTTGTTCTATGTCTAGCACTGGTATACTTCCCAAAATGTATCCCTCTTGGACCTGTAACACTTACAGTGTGTCAGGGACAGCAATGACCACCAGTATTCAGCCACAGCTGCATGTAGTTCCTCTTTCACCAAACAGTACCCAAGGGAGAGCAATGCTGCCACGAGTTTTTGTCTTCAAGTATGAAAAAAACCCCCTACTATTGTTGGGGGTGGGTTTACCCATCAGCTGGGAAATTTGGAACAGCATGTATAATTTAATGAAATTTAAAATAATTTAAACCCCCAAAACATGCAGGATGGAAAGTGTCTTTACATGTTGGATGTGTACGTGATATATGGCTTCAAACATATAAGTGACTGTGTGTCTGCAGGGTGAGGAGTGCTTGGAAAAGCTGGTGCTGGGTTGGAGGTGGGCCAGGCACCCGGTGCCCCTGCCGTGGCGTGAGAAAGTGTTTGTGTCTGAGAGCCTGGCACGCCCCACGGAGAGGGCTGTGCCAGACACAAAGCACAGCTCCAGGTTCAGCTTCTCCAACCACTGAGCTTTCTAAATCTGGAGTTTTGTTTCAGGGCTGCCTCCTGTAATGATGGGGAGACTATCTGCTGTGGCTTATGAATGTTTTTGTATGACACAAAAAAGGATCGGTAATTCTATAGATTTTTTTTGTTTTTTTTCTTTTTGTTCTGGTCTTTTGGTTTCTTCTCTTGTTTGGTTGGTTTTTTTGTTTGGTTGTTTTGTTTTGTTTTATTTTATGTCTATCTCTCCTTTTTTCCCTTCATACCTTTTCATTTTTTTTTCCTTTGCCTTGCTACCATAAGGGTTGAAATGAGTGAGACTCCTAATAATAATGGCCAGTCTTCGCGAGCGAAGATTTGGGAAAGGTCATTAACCCTTCGAGCCTGCGCAGTGTTTTTTTTTTTTTTTTTTTT
>NW_016690454.1:0-2670 GCF_001604755.1 Lepidothrix coronata
AATAGTTAAAACACCACCGTGGCACTCCTACCAAGAAACCAATCCACAACCCTCACCAGCCTCAGAACAGCTTCTATGCCTAAGACGGCCTGATGGAGGAGGAAGATTAGAAATTGACACCCTAGAAATCTTAGCCGAGCTGTGGCAAACCGAACTCAGCGAGACTAGAGAACCAGAAAGAAGACAAGCAGTTTTGGATCCTGCAGAAGAGGAAGAACAGCAAACATGGCTACAGCTACTACTTCAGCTCGAAGAAGAGAATACAGACTGGGAAAGCACACAAAACATATTCCTGCCCAAGCCGAGACCATCAGTGAAGTCAAAGCTACCAGTGTTAAAATGGACAATATATATATTGGCTACGTTGCTAACAATCGCAGCTGTTGGTTTTATGCTGTGAGAAATTCAGCTGGAACAACACAATCCACCTACTGACACAACCAACAATCTAAAGGTAACATGGCAAAACACAGCAGACATACAACTATCAGCTACCATATTTAACTTACTAAGTCACAAAAGGAGAACTTTACTAATTGACAAATTTATCTACTATTATAAAAGGTTCTTTTGTGTTACAGGGGGGAAGAATAGAAATACTAGGAGGGACCCTAAACCGAGTATTTACTTCTCACTATTTTAAAATGCTGTTAGACAGTATGCCATACACAAACAAGTAGCAAAGAAACAACCAATTACAATTTCAACTGCAGAAACACATAACCCTTTACACACAGTCACTGAAAAAGCCTTGATAAAGCAAAACAAACAAATCCCTCATACAACACAAGCCCAAAGATGCCTCACAAGGCTGCAACATAGAGCAATACACACCTCCAAATCCATTCAAAACACAAACATGCATAAATTGGCCTATACTCAAATTAAACAATTAGAATGGGAGGCAAAGAGAGCAGTATCAAACATTTTTAACAAGAGAACAGACGTAAAGTCAAAATGGCTCTTAAAAAACATCCAAACCTGTTTAACAAGTTTTCTTAAACTAGCACCCCCAAAACAAAACAGAGACATCATAACCAGCAATAGCCCAGACATTAACCCTGTTTTCATTGGACCCACTGAAATCACTCATTCTGTAGAACAGAGGCTGCCTCAGTCAAAGAGGAAGTCAATTAACAGCGGATTTTTCCCAAAGGCAGTTTCTTTGCAACTAAACCCACAAGTGGCCCAAGAAACAAATAGCCCTAAATCTGTGATACAGTGGCCTTTCCTTAAAACAGAGGTGATGCATTTACACACAACACTAGAAAACCATATAAACACAGCCTTGCTACGTACAAAAACCCTTTCACTAATCTATCAATCTCTCAAAGTAGAGAAAAATGGATTTTCATACTTTTTACCACTGTCTCAGAGTGCAAAAAGATTAGAATTTTTGAAAACCAAGATTTTACAAATGACTTTTTAGTTGAAGAAAAGGATAAAAAACACTTCTTGCATAATTGCCTTTGCAAAACAAGAAATAATGTGTTGCCCCTCAAACATAACAATGGTTTACTGCTTAACAACTGGGTGGAATTAGATTTTGTCATCTTCTACCACTATTCCTATTCCTATAAAAACTTTCCTACTAACTCTTTGGCTAAACAAACAAGTGACTTGCCTTTTGGTGACAAAAACGACAAGCAAACCCCTCTCATCTCTCACTCAAAATCTCCTTTCTTACATAATATGGGAAAAAGAAAACAAAACATAGCAAACTAAAACTTTATTAACTATTCACTCATACCACTGCATTTTACATTTTCAAGAAAATATAAATTTTACTTCTTACATTTGTGGTTTTTTCTTTTTTGTTTTCAAATCACTTTTCTTAAAAGTACTGTAAATTGTTTTCTTAACAATAGAAATAAAGGGTAGAAAATAGTTTAAAAACATTTACACATGGAATAAAATTTAGCATCTCACCATTTTAAAGCCCAATATATTCATTAATTCATATTTTTTAAATATAAAACTGGCTGATACAAAACTTTCATTAGGTTTACTAGTTTCATATTCTTCTAGCTATGCTAAAGAATGCAAGATAAACATTTTATCAATCAGCAAAAAAAATTGCTACACGTATGATAAAAACTGGAGCAATATAAGCAATTTACTAGGGAGATAAACTTGAATTAAATAAATTTACCTACAGATTGTTTCAGCATAGATTGCATGCTGATTACCAATCAATTGCTGGACTCAAGATGAAAAAGAAGATTTGAAACCTTCTGTTTTAGTGTAAAGAGAGAGTAAAATTCTCTTTGTCCCCTAAAAGCTCTTGCTATTGCCTTTCACTATGTAAATTGGTGTCATTTTAACCAAAAACATTTATTTCCACAAAACCGGAACACTACAGCTTTAAAAATTTTTTCCCTATTTTTTCATTTATTTCCCAGTAGCTTTATTTGAATTATTAAAAATAAAAGTTATTAGAAGTTATTAAATTCTCAAATACATCACATACATGCAATTATCATAACAATGTTATTCAAATAATAAGTATAGAATCTTAAACATCCCCATATTTGTTACATTCAAACATTCTCCAAACATTTTGCAATCACAGAACAACAGACATAATGTCAACAAGAGTGCAAAATAGCTGCTTGTAAATTGCAACTACCCGAGAGACTGAATTAAACCTGGTTACAGTTGCTCTAACTG
>NW_016690454.1:2993-4011 GCF_001604755.1 Lepidothrix coronata
AATCTCCAATACAAAGAAAACTACACAACGAAAGATGTAGTAAGTAAATGGGACACTAAGACCATCTACATCTGGTCAAACTAAAGAAGACAACGGAACAATAAGGTACAAACCGTGGACCGGGACTCTATAGAAGTTTTACAACTTACTCATATACGCAAGACATTTAAATTGTTTTGTAATTAACCTATGAATGTTATAATTGATTCATGCTATGCTACTTTCACATCTCGAAGCCTCCTTCCTTCGAGATTTCACTAACCCTCATTTACCTAGAAAAATACACACCACATAATTCCTTGTTAATCACACAAAATCTAACTCTTACATAAGACACATCCATTCACACATATTCCAGACAGAATAATACAACACACACTAGAAAAAGGCAAAAGATACTACCAAATACTAATTTGTTTTGCAATTTCAAACATTCCAAAAACCATAAACACAAACAACGATCCTGTATGTTATTCAACAAAAGCTAAAACACATCTCACAAGTCAGAAGATATTCCATTCCACAAACATGCCACACTCACCCACAGAACAATTGTAAAAAGAGCACACTGCACACTAAAAGAAATGCTTCAAAGGCAAAAAAGAGGGGAGTTGGTATATAGCCCCCAGGAACGCTTATGGAAAGCATCATATGTTCTAAATTTCTTAAACTGTGATGATACAACCCATAGCAGGTATGAATACCAACATCAAACTCAAATACTTTCATCTTCCAAAGCACCAGTTATGATTAAAAATCTAATATCTAGGCAATGGTCAGGACAGTAGATCTCAGAACTTGAGGGAGGATATATGCCTGTGTATCCAAGGGTACCAAATTACAAAGGATCTCTTCTAAATGTGTCAGGCCTTATATTAGCCCTCCCGCACAACAGAAACAATCACCAGAAAAAATGAGTGAAGAAATTGGATTTGAAGAAACATAACCAACAATAGTAAAAGGAACACACCAACCATCGAGAAACATGCTATAAAAACACAAAAAAGGGAGGGAAAGA
>NW_016690454.1:5489-7878 GCF_001604755.1 Lepidothrix coronata
AAAGAAACACACAAACAGTAACCAATACAAAACCAAAACTCCATGATTCAAACACAATAAAGGGTTTAAGAATGCATGTGTTAGGAGAGAATGAAACAGTGGCCATCGAATGTGAATGAGAAAGTTGAGTGGAGACATGTATGTGTGTGTGAAGGCAAATACACTTTACAGGAAGATATCTTAAACACTCATTCAACAACACTACCTCAAACAACAGTACTTCAAACACAACATCTACAACCCAACACATTTCCCTTTCAAATAAAGATGATGCCTTTACCCAATCACACAAAATTACCCTCAGATAAAAGGTTCTACACATCTACAAACCCTGGGTAATTCAAGGTTGCTTGAATACTGCATGAACAAATAAAGTTGTAAACAGCTCAATAAAGGCCTTGTGATGATAGGCCCTGGTTTTTATAAACAGTTAAGATAAGATTGGTTACATTAAGGATGTTTAAAAAATGTATTGTTTTACAACTTGTTAATATTTAGAGAAGGGGATATGTGGCAAGGAATTATGGGAGTTGTAGTTTTCCACGTTCTCACGCATGCTCAATCAATACTTGACTGTCATTGTTTGGAAGATCATGTGACATGTTTAAGCGCTGTATTTAAACCGAACTGTTTTGTAATAAACCTTAACTCTGCCCTGGCACTTGATTGTGTCACCGGTTTGTGCCCGCCTTACTCACACTTTACCTGAGGTCGTCCCTCAAGACATCCCCTGCATGTGCTTTCCAAGTTCCCTCAGCTTTACCTCTGTGAAACTCTCAGTCCCCTCTGTGTTACCTCACCAAGGGTGACGGACTTCAAGAAGCTTTTTCCTCAGTAACTCCACTGAAACACCCTGCTGCCCCTGCTGCTCAACAATCCCTACCTCTGTAACAGCCCAAAATCTGCTCTAGGGCGACTCCACAACCCTTCATCGGGCTTCTCTAAAGCGCCTTTCACCTGCTCCCGTCCCACAGACCGGGGGAGGAGGGGACACCGAGGCTGAGGGGAGGGCGGGAAAAGCAGCGCAGCAGCAGCGACCAGCCCGCCCTTGCTCTGCCCCACCCCGTCTCGTCTCCCTCAGGGCACCCTCAGGGCCCCTCGGTGACCCTTCAGAGCACCCTTTTTGCCCTGTGTCCCTCACAGCACCTAAAGGGACACAGGAGACACCCGCGTAGCCCTCGGGGCACCCTCTTCCCCCTCAGAGATCCTCAGGGACGCATCGGGCACCTGCCTCCCCCTTCAGCAACATGCGGGAAACCTGCCTTCCCCTCAGGGACACAGAGAACACACACCTCTCCCTCAGCGACTCTCAGAGTTCCTCGCCGGTACCCAAGGCACCCAGTTGCCTCTCAGTGATCCTCAGCAACAAACGAGGCACCTGCTTTCCCCTCAGCGACCCTCACAGCCCCTCAGGGAAACCTCTTCACCCACAGTGACCCTCCCAGAACCCTCAGCAACACATAAGGCAACCACTTTCCCCTCAGTGATGTACCAGACACCCACCTCTTCCTCACTGACCCTCAAAGCCCCTCAGTGACACTTGGGGCACCCAATTCCTCCCCTGTGACCCTCATGGACCCTCAGCGACACACAGGGCACCTGCCTCGCCCTCAGTGACACATAGGACCTCCTCCTTCCCCTCAGTGACACTCGGGACACCACATATTTCAACCCCCAAAATGTCCCTTACTCAGCTTTTCCCTCTAAGATTTTCAGTCTGTCCCTCACACTTTACCTGACATCTTCCCTCAAAACATCCCCTGCATGTGCTTTCCAAGTTCTCTCAGCTTTACTTCTCTGAAACTCTTTAGTCCCCTTTGTGTTACCTCACAAATGGGTGACGGAGTTCAAGAAGCTTTTCCCTCAATAACTACTGAAACACCCTGCTGCCCAACACTCTGTATTACCTCTGTAACAGCTCAAAATCTGCCTTAGTGCGGCTCCACAACCTTTTATCGAGCTTCGCTAAAGCGCCTTTCACCTGCGCCCGCCTCACGGACCGGGGAGTGGCGGGACACTGCGGCTGAGGGGGCTGAGGGGAGGGCGGGAAAAGCAGCGCAGCCTCGGCGACCGACCCGCCCCGTCTCGTCTCGTCTCCCTCAGGGCACCCTCAGGCATCCTCGGTGACCCTTCAGAGCACCCTTTTCGCCCTGTGTCCCTCACAGCCCCTAAAGGGACACAGGAGACACTCACATAGACCCCGGGGCACCCTCTTCCCCCTCAGAGACAAACAGAACACCCCCACCTCTCCCTCAGTGATACAGGGGATACTCAGATCCCTCTCAGTGAGTCACACAGCCCCTCAGGGGTACACAAGGTACCCACCTCCCCCTCAGGGATACAGGTGGCACTCACTTTCCTGGAATAATTTTTTTTTTCAAATGATCAA